>NW_019402188.1:124138-129059 GCF_000591075.1 Eurytemora carolleeae
GGGGGGGGGAGATTTAAGTATCCTTTATAGCCTAGAATTACGTGTTTACAAATTGCTTTGTTCCCAGATAAAATCCAGGAAATTAAATAAAACTAAAAAGTCCCTCGAGGGGGATGTATGTCTTATAAGCCGTCAGAGTTTTAGGTCTGTTATTTTTCAGATATGTGTATTGTATATTTAACCTAGTTTAATGATATATTTGGTTTATACGTGTAATTACACATTAAGAATGTAGTCTTTCTGTGAAATAAAATGTTAATTCTTCTTTTTAGTTAATGAAAATTAAATCTTATGCAATTTAACATTTGTTTTTGAAAAAAAGCAGCAGAAGCTTTCAAAAATATCAGGGTCTTTCTGAAACTTAAATAAAAATAATCTTAAATGATTATTTTAAGGAGAAATATCTATAAACCTGATCAGGACGGAGAAATATATATAAACCTGATCAGGACGGAGAAATATCTATAAACCTGATCAGGACGGAGAAATATATATAAACCTGATCAGGACGGATAACTATCTAGAAACCTGATCAGGACGGAGAAATATTTATAAAGCTGATCAGGACGGAGAAATATCTATAAAACTGATCAGGACGGATAACTATCTATAAACCTGATCATGACGGAGAAATATCTATAAACCTGATCAGGACGGAGAAATATCAATAAACCTGATCAGGACGGAGAAGTATCTATAAACATAATCAGGGCGGAGAAATATCTATAAACATGGTTATGACGGAGAAATATCTATAAACCTGATCAGGACGGAGAAATATCTATAAACCTGATCAGGGCGGAGAAATATTTATAAACCTGATAAGGACGGCAAAATATCTATAAACCTGGTTATGACGGAGAAATATCTATAAACCTGATCAGGACGGAGAAGTATCTATACCTTATTAGGACGGAGAAATATCTATAAACCTGATCAGGACGGAGAAATATCTATATAACTATCAGGACGGAAAACTATCTATATAACTATCAGGACGGAGAAATATCTATAAACCTGATCAGGACGGAAAAATATCTATATAACTATCAGGACGGAGAACTATCTATATAACTATCAGGGCGGAGAAATGTCTATAAACCTGATCAGGACGGAGAAATATATATAAACCTGATCAGGACGGAGAAATATATATAAACCTGATCAGGACGGAGAACTATCTATATAACTATCAGGACGGAGAAATATCAATAAACCTGATCAGGACGGAGAAATATAAAAGTCAGAGAAAATTTTACCCAACATAAAAATCTGATATGATTATACTTTTCCAGAGCCCGCGATTTAAAAAATTCGGGAAAATACGGCTCGGGTCTAAGCTGACATTTGGCCTTATTTACGGCTTGAGCTTTCGGATACAAGCTGTCGTTAGAGTTGGTACGAGGATTTGGTCTTAAAGTCGGGTTTAAGGAATTACGGCTCAAGCCGAAGTTTTAAATCGCTGGTTCAGGATTGGTTAGGTCAGGATAGATTGCTCTAGTTCAGAAGGAGGGTGATTTAACTTTGAATCCCACGGCCGTTGAAAGTGTCCTTGAAAAATATCTTCAACATTTGTATTTAATTATTTTTCTTAATTTTTCACGCGACGATGTCATATCATAATATACAATCAGGAAGCATCTGATGGTAATGATGAATTGATGAAATTGAGAATTTGAAGAGAGAAAATATACTCACACGGCATCATGAAAATTTCAGTTTATCAAAAACCCAACATTTATCAAAATTCGACATTTTGACAGATTCAGAGAGGATGTGATAAGGGGGGGGAGGGTTGAAGAGTAGAGAAAGGAAAGGGGGGGAGTGGGATGGGGGAGGCATTTATACTTGTCCTTTGTATTAAAATATAAATAAAAATGTTGAACCAAGATTGAAATTATGATTATGTATTATGTAGTGTTTTTTTTTTCTCGCTTTTTTAACAACTTTTTTTTGGCGTCATGGGGCTCCTGAACAATCTGAGAAGTTTTTAAAAATTTTAGATTTTATGTTTTAGCAAAAAAAAAGGAGGACAAAGGTCTAAAAAAAGTCAAGTTTTTTGCTAACAAACAATAGCATTTTTTTCGGTTAGGCCTTTTTCTTCTCAAATAGTTAATATTTTGTTATACTGTAATTGACGTTATGAAATATGTTGCGGAACATTAAACCTTAAATAAAGTATAATTTACTAGAATTTTTGGTGGGCGCTTCGCGCCCATTTTCTATTTTAACTTTTAATTGTGGCTTTATCTGTCAGCATCTTCTCTTTGTAACAGTATAAAACAAAAACAAAAAAGTTTGCCAGATAGACAAACTAAATTTAAATATAAATTCTGCATTTTTTTTGGCAGCATCTCAAAGTCAAAGAAATACAGGATAAATTGGATGGCCAATTTGAACAAAACTATGAAGAAAGTTTAATGGTAAAAAATATAATTAAGAAAACGTTAAATCATACAGTTACATAAAATTAAGTGAGCTATGTCTCCATGGACAGGGGGGGGGGGTTAAGCACTTTAACTATAGTTAGAATATAGTAGTTACTTGATTGTATTTATATGGTTGCGCGTATTGGAAGCCTGCGCGTGCTCTAAAAATATTCCTTTTGCTAGAAACGTCTAATAAACTAAACAAACCAGGGGCAACTCAGAATATTTTTTAAAATAAAAAACTGGACCAGAGAAACAAAAACATCTTTAACTTATATATTGATATAAGATCGCTAAAACCCCCCCTACTACCCCCCCATCTACCCCCTCCCTTACACCTATCTTAAATGGTAAACACCCCTGGTGCTGGTTTGAGGAGTGAATTGAAAAAGTATTTGTGCATTCATGTTTAATGTAGTGTAGGAATAAAGGGAATACAGGAGAACAGAGGAGAACCCAAGGGGACTACTGCCAGTTTAATGATAGACAGATTCTTTATGACTTTTACTCGGAGAGAAGAGGGAGGGGGGGGGGCCCTTGAAAGGTTGTGGGAGTAGGAATAGAAATAAAGGGAATGAGAATTTATATGCTTAGCTTGTCAGAGATACAATCAGATAGATAGATAGATAAATAGAGAGATAGATAGATAGATAGATAGATAGAAATATATGGACAGATAAAAAGAAAGACACAGAGATAGATTTACAGATGGACAGATAGACAAAGTTTAAAAAATGCAGATAGACATATGCCAAGACAGGCAGATTGATATATTAGAAGCTATCTAATCAAATATAGAAAGACAAATAGACAGATAAATGAATTGATGGATTAAAAATACAGATAGATACACAGAAAGACATAATACAGATAGATACATTTAAAAAATAAAGAATGAAATTACATTCACAGACAAATAAATAGACAGATACAAATACAGAAAGACATATATACATTTTAGAGACAGATAGACAGATAGTTAGATCGAAAGAGAGAAAAAAAGACAGACATACAGATAAACAGATTGATAGATAAAATAGTACATCTAAACATTTAGATATACAGATGGACTGATGGACAGATATATACAGACAATTGATGGGTAGAAAATTTAAAGAATATCCTGTTCAGATTTAGTTCAGATTAGCAAAAATATGTAAAGTTTGAGAAAACATTTCATAACATTCGAGACAGTAACATTTAACGTGAAACATGGAAACCTAGTGAAAACAAAACAAAAAATCAAAATTTCTAATTTTTTAAATTTTCCACGAATTTTGTTTAAAAATGAATTTTGAGAAATATTTTAGCCCTGAAATTCTGTAAAAATCAACTGTATGTTTTGAAATATTGATTCATCTTTATTTTCAAAATTGCAGTAGTATAATTTCAAATATTTAAAATATTAACAACCCATCCTCATAAAATATTGTCAAACTCGTCAAGCCCAACTATGAGGATTGTAAAATATAATTTCAAAATCATAATAGGGGGGGAGGGGGGGGGTATATTATATCTATTTAATTTAGGACATGTTTAAGACATGTTTAAGATATCTAGATTTAACGGTTTGTCATTTTGGTGTGAACAATTTTATTACTGTTTAGGATTTGATTTTTTAAACAAAGATGGCGGAAATATTTATCATCATATTCACACTTATTCACACTTGACTTTCATTACAAATTGTCGAAAATTTAAGTCGAATAATTGGGCTGCAGCATGAAATACTTAGAAAAATGTGAAAAAGTACTTATCAATTTTAAGACAGGTTCGTATTTCAAGTGTTGCAAGCTTTATTTTTACCGCTCTAATTCACTTATGATTTTCTGGAGCCCTTTACATGTACATTTTAGCACTCTAAAGCACTTGTTATTAGCTTTGGTTTTTGAGAAGTAATTGGCAAAATTCTCATCGATTTTTGCTAGAGAGCTTGAGACCTTTAAATCACAGAGGGATGCAGGTCCATAGACCCCCCCCCCACCCCACCCCACACCACTATAGTTGGATGCAGGTCCATAGACCCCCCCCCACCCCCACGGACCACCTCCGTCATCAGAGAAGTCTGCAGGTATAGGGTGTGCGATTTAAATTATCTGTATATATACTTTGCTTGTCTTGATGTCTGTTTGTATCAAATAAACGTTAAAGCGGCTGAACCGATCGGGCCCAAATTTTGTGTGGGACCTCACATGAACCCAAGGAAGGTCTACGGATGCTCAGAATTACAAAAAGTTGTCTCCTAAAACTTTTGATGTTCGTAAAATTTAAAAAATCCACGAAAACAAAGTTGTAAATCTGCAATATTTTTTATTACAATTAAATTTAGTTTTCAAATCCGTTAATATTCTTAGTTATCTGAATCTAAAAAAAAAAATTTAATCTAAACGGTGTCATTTATTTAACTTTATTAGCGCAAGAAGTCGTTGAAAAATACGATCCCCCTTTTTCTCCCTCTCTGCTTCCCACCCCCACCCTTCCCCCTCCCTCCT
>NW_019402188.1:129761-166393 GCF_000591075.1 Eurytemora carolleeae
GAAAATAGTTTTTTGGGGATTTTATCAAAAACCCATAAAAAAAATTTTATATTAAACCGAACTGGATGACAATTTGGAGTATTCATTGCTACCCACAAAAATTGATACTTTACTGACTGAACAATAAAGTGGTTATCAGGGACAAGACAAGAAAGTAGATATCCGGGACAATAAAGTATTTTTCCCGGACAAGACAATAAAGTAGTTTTCCAGGACGATACTAGGAAATAGTTATCCGCGACAATAAGGTAGATATCCGGGACAATAACGTAGGTATCCTGGAAAATTAAATAAGTATCCTGGACAATAAAGTAGGTATCCGGGACAAAAACGTAGGTATCCTGGACATATAAAGTAGTATACATCTTGAATAATAAAGGACACATTCAGAAATTAATCAAAGGGGGGAGGACCTGTTTATAAAGAGTAAATGTATTTAGTCCCTTACCCCGTAATTGTATTCCCCCCCTCCCCTCCCCCCCGGTCTAAATTTGTAACCCTATATAAATGTATATATATATGATTGACATGTTTAATGTATAAGTAAATGCAATATTCTAACAGGAAGGAAATATTAAAGTAAGAATAGAATGAATAAATGATTGATTATTGAACGACATGTTAAATGTAATAGTAAATTAAAACCAAATATGAAAGGAACTGATCGCTCACCACAACACTAATCCCTATATCTTTGCATCCGGATGTCATAGATCTTGATTTCTGTAGTCAAACTAGATAGTCTAAATTTGATAAAATAAATGTTTACACCATGAGGTTGCAAATTGATAAATGGATTGTAAAAGGGATTTGTGACCAGAGTGGTCATGAACCTTAAAACGATGCATGTACAGGCCCTGAGTTAAGGTACAATTGTACATAAAATAATTGGCTAAAGTTGCCAATTGATAAAGAAAACATAATGATTAAGTCATTTTCAAACTTCTTCTCGCAGGGATATATACTTCCTTGCAAAATAATCTTCAAAGATCGACTCCCCCTCCCACCCCTCGGAATAGAATAGATGAAATAGATTGAATGAATTGCGTAAACATAAAAGGAAGAAATATAAATGATAATTTTAGTACATTTCACATAAATAGATGCATTACACATGAGATAGATAGATATAAACTTTTAGAAGTTGGAGCTATAAACTTGGTTTTACAAAGCCCTTCTAGCCCCAATATATCTATATATTATATATATATATATATATATATATTCTAGATATTCACTGTATTGTTGATATTTGATATATAACTAGATATTGTTCAAGGAGCAGGTAAAAAGGGTTCAAATAAGAGATATTATGAGGGTTGATCCTGTATTGAGTATTCTTATAAAGTTGTGATCTTTGTTTGTCTCTATGTTTGTTTGTATGTCCGATCATAACTCATGAACCTTTATACCGATTTGCCTTAAATTTTGATTGTGAAACCCGGGAGAACCACGAGAATGTTCTTGGTTTGGTTTTCAGATTCAAAGTTGAGTGCGTCGACTTGTCTAGGGAAAAGTAGCTAAAATCGTAATTTATGACCAAGCGCGAGTAAACGGCATGAGTATCTATGAGTACACTGGGCAACTGGTTTCTTTGGCTGGTCTATTATAATTTAAATGTTAAAGAAATATAGGCAAAAATGAAATGCTCATGAAGAAAAGTATCTCTTAATTCTTTTGTTTATACATACTCCAATAGCCTTATACTCTATCTATCTATCGGTCTATTCTATAGAATACATTAAAATAAATATAATTGAATAATAAATCGGTTTCACACTTTGCCCCTCCCCCTCCCCCCTGGATTATTAAATTTTTATGTTAATACATCACACTAAATATTATTCAAAGATGGTGTACTACAATTTGTAAAACTAGATCTTTTTGTTAAATTCTGTTTGTCGTTTTTTTATTCAATTCAGACAAGTTTCAGGGTGTACGGACCGTTTACTTTGGTTTAAATGATATTTTTCAACTGAAAGAGCAAACATTGATCAAGTATGTTTAAACATATATTAACTAAGGAATATAAAAAATAATGCATAAGAAAGAAGTATCCTGGATAACTGAAGGAGATAACCTTGTGCATATGAATAGTATGTGGAAAATAACAAAGAAGGATACCAGAGTAAAATAACCAAGTATTGAATAACAGAGATATCCAAGGATCATGGATAACAGAGGAAGATAACAAGATTGATGTTTGGCATAACGAGATATCCAAGGATCATGGATAACAGAGGGAGATAACAAGGATGATGTTTGGTATACAGATATATCCAAGGATAATGGATAACAGAGGGGGATAAAAAGTAGAAAAGTAAAAGAAGGTCGCATGCCATTTTGTCCAAAAAAAAGTCATGTATCAGAATTCTAGAAAAACGCTTCATTTATAAAATGCTACATAGATAAAACGCTATACAAGATAAAATGCATTTTGAGGCTTCAGAGACGACTGGCGAAATTTAACTAATTCTTATCTAACATTCATGGTTTACTGCTGGACATGATGCATCCTATTTTTTTTTGTTACAGTACAGAGAGAATCAGAAAACTGTGAAATAATAAAGACGATTTTACAATAATGTTGACGTGCATTTGAAGTTGTTACAACGCAAATAGTTTCCTATCGTACAGGGTGTCCCACGAAACATGACATGTGCAATTGGTGAATAGTTTAAAATGCCTTCTTCCATAATATGTCAAGTTGTTTGTTACCAAAGAGAATAATAATAAATATTTTATGGCATCCATATTTTAGTAAATTGATTTCTAATAAAATATATTTGAGTAAAGTTTTTTAAACTAAAGAAACTGCAAAAAGTCTTTAATATCTAATACTTAATATGGAGGAAGACATTCAAAACTATTCACCATCTGTTTATGTATCTCACTGTATATTTGCTAGTGTGTTTCTTCAAAAGGCTATAATTTAACAAAGATGACCAAATCAACTTTTTAATCGTTAAATTTAAACTTTTCCCGGTATTTATTAAAGTCTCATCCTTTTTAAAGTAACTCTGTAAAAATTCTAGGATTTTATTCTTAAATATTTTACTATGCGTCTGAATACAGATACCTTTAAAAATCAATAAAACAATATTAGAACCCCCCCCCCTCTTTAAATACCCAAGTAATGTAGGATAATATTCACGAAACCTCTCCAGTCCAAAATTGATTCTTGAGAACCTTTGACATTCTTGTGTTTTACATAAGAATTAAGTTTGAAAATATGAAATGCAATTATTTGCAAAATCGTGATAAGGAGGGAGGGTGGTGTAAGTTTGCATAATTGAAAATATTTAGATTTGGTTTGAGCCCTACGTGTGTGAGTGTANATGTTTGGATGATTTTACATTGTAAACTGAGGGGTGGGGGGAGGGGGCTATTTACAAACCTCTTAACTCTCCACATTCCAGTGTGTGTAAGCTGTAAAACTCATATTTATGACACTTTTTGACGTTCATTTGCGTTTCCAAAATGGAACTTTTTCACAATTCCGAAAGCCATGTTTAATAGTTTTGAATAAGTAGTTGTTAAATGCCAAAATCTTGTATTTGGAAGGATATACAACCTACTATACATACTCTGCCTGAATTATGGAGAGGGGGAGCGGGTGGGGGGCACAGGGGCCCTTACAAGTAGGGGGTGCATATTAGGTAACTAAAAAACTATTCAGATAAGCTTAAGTGGTTTAAAATATAATTTTAAAATACAGAATTGGGGGGGGGGGGGTAGACCATCGGTTGCCCCTGAAAAGTGCCCCTGAAAAATTTGAGGAAAATACTTAGATTCAGCACGGAACATAAACAGACAGGGGAGAGAAGAAGGAGACGAGAAAACAGACAGTTTCACACACATAAATATTAGGACTCAGTTTGGGTCTAGTTTCTGCCTTTTTTGTCTATTCTGCCCCTGTTTCTGTCCATTCCGTTCTCTTTTTCTGTCTATTCTGCTCCCTGTTCCTGTCTAATCTGCTCCCTGTTTCTGTCTATTCTGCTCCATGTTTCTGTCTATTTTGCTCCCTGTTTCCGTCTATTCTGCTCCCTGTTTCTGTCTTTTCTGCCCCTGGTTCTGTCTATTCTTCCCCCTGTTTCTGTCCATTCTGTTCTCTTTTTCTGTCTATTCTGCTCCCTGTTTCTGTCTAATCTGCTCCCTGTTTCTGTCTATTCTGCTCCGTGTTTCTGTTTTTATTTTTTAATCAACTTCATATTTTTTATTGCATATTTTTTCTGTACAATTTTATTTCTTCTGTCTTAAATATTCCTGTTCTATTTTGAGAGGTTCTGTGTCCTGCTCTTGTTCTTATGTCCTCTCCCGTCCATGTCATATACTGCCATTTCTTTTTTAGCCCCTCAGCTGCAGAGGCATACATGGAAACGGTTAGAATTTAGCAAATGCTTTAAGAAAGAAACGACGATAAAGGCCAAAAAGGCACTGCTTTGAATTCGGCATGAGACTTTTATAATGTTAGGTCACATAAAATAATTGACTCCATCTTTCAAAACAACACTCTGTGTGGTCTTTTCTGTATGGATGACGTGTGCAATATTTCCGCAATATTTCGCAATATTTTATATTTGCTCAAATTTTGAAGATTTTGACTGTTAAGCAATAAAGTAGCAGTACCTAAGTACTTTATAATTTATATGTATCTACACCGCCTAGCCGCAGGCAATTACCCCCTCCCCATCCCCTTTTTCTTAATATACCTCCTCCCCCGTTCTTAAAAACGCCGCTTTTGCATTTTTCTCTGCAAATATATTCTGTAAAAGTAGTTCGGGGGTTAACAGAGTCAGATTTCTGTGTTCAGCGTTTAATAATTTTATGTTTCCGGCCAATATCTTTCCTAAAATGTATTTTAATTTTTTTTTTCTCTTTTTATTTTTATATCTGTATTAATTGTTGATCTATCTGTCTATCTGTCCATCTGTCTTTCTGTCTTTCTGTCTATCTGTCTATCTGTCTATCTGTCTATCTGTATATCTGTCTATCTTTCTATCTGTCTATCTATCTATCTGTCTATCTGTCTATCTGTCTATCTGTCCATCTGTCTATCTGTCTATCTGTCTATCTGTATATCTCTCTATCTGTCTATCTGTCTATCTTTTTATCTGTCTATCTGTCTATCTAACTATCTGTCTATCTGTCTATCTGTCTATCTGTCTATCTGTCTTTCTGTCTATCTGTCTATCTGTCTACCTGTCTATCTGTCTATCTGTTTATCCATCTATCTGTCTATATTTCTTTCTGTCTATCTGTCTATCTGTCTAGATGGTTCACTGTATGTCTGATTTAGTTTGCTGACCGTTAGTTAAATAACAATTAGTATCCTTTAGAATCCAATCCATCCATCAATCCATTCATCCATTCATCACTCCATCCTTCCTTCATACCTTTATTCCTAATTCAACTCTTTCAACATTCAAACAATCCCTAAACTGGGTTTGCTGCAAAAACAACACATTTAAATGCTCCAGAAAAAAATGCTACTTGGCAAAAATCTTTATTTTTTATTTTTCGTAAAATTGTTCCCCTAAATCCTGAAAATGGGTTTAATTGCTGTTGAAGGTGAAGTACCAAAGCTTCAGCTTCCAAATACAGAATAGAATATTTTAGAATAGAATAAAATAGAATAGAATAGAATAGAACAAATAGGATAGAATAGGTTAAGAATAAGCGAGAAATGAGCGGAAAAGTGATAAATTTTAATCAGAGCAGAAATAACAAACATACTACATACATATATACTGACTGTAAATTAAAGTACTCCATGTTTAGGGTAAAGTACACCATGTTTAGAGTAAAGTACACCATGTTTAGGGTAAAGTACACAATGTTTAGGGTAAAGTACAGTACAATAAGAATTTAGTAAACAATTTGAACTGTCCTTGAACTTCATACTTGGTAAAGTTTAAGAGTTGAAGTATATAATCAGCAGCAATAACCCTGCCTCTCTACCCTCTCTCTTCCCCTTTCCATCCCCCCATTGTCTCACAATCCTCCCCCCCCCCTTTCTCTTTACGTTTCTCTACCACCCCCGTCCTGTAGTGAACATCAACTCCATAACAATTTCTCGGAACCAATCTATCCAGGTTCGGTCGCTGTTAAACTCCAACAGAACAGGGACACAAGCATAGCTATCAAAATAAAACTACTAATACAGTGCTCTAAATGCCACACAAGGACACAAGCCTAGCTATGCAACAAGCTATATATCGATCCCAAATGATGGGGACGATCAAATGCTCTAAATGCCACACAAGGACACAAGCCTAGCTATGCAACAAGCTATATATCGTTCTTAAATCTAAGGGAACGATTCACCTAATTATAAAAACAGGGTTTAAGGATTACTATCTCGCAGTAAACAGTACGGAGTTATTCTATCAACTGAGGTGTATTTCTTAATTCATATTAGAATAGGGTTTAACAGCGTAGTTACAAGTTATAACTTATACGCTGTTATATATATAACGTAGTTAAACAATCACAATATGTGCATCACTCCTGTATGCCGAGTCCATTAGCGCCTGATGCAATCATGGTTCAGTCATGTGTTTGCTGTCTATTCAGAACCAATAGAGAAATAGTATGGCCGTAACATCTATCTTTCTATCTATCTTATTATCGAATCAGAGTAATGAATCGTTTAATCAGCGCTATACAGTAAATAGATATATTTATTTCTACTGAAACTACAGTGGTATGACTGAGTTATATATATACGTACATGAAATTGGTTAATCGCAATACAGGATTTGCGTATTTCCTTTATAAACAAGGTATGTCGTAAATTACAATAGGCCTCAATTTTTTCTACAGTCCTTCCCTTCAATCCCTTTTTTCAACATTCTTTCCTATGCCTCCCGTTTCTTTACCCCCCACCCTTCTCTCTGAAGTCTTAACTGAAACCTAGTTTACCTTTCTGAAAATGAGTAGTTCACAATGAATAATTTCCCTAAAATCCTCTCTTGACTCGGGTTGTTAATAAGACCCAAAAAGGACTAATATTAAACGATTTTCTAGGTCGTTAGTATTGTTCAAGAAATCTTGAAAAATATTTTTTGAAAATATTTTTTATTTTTTGTACATTCATGCTAGACGTTGAATAATGAGTTCTCTCATTAGGTTCGAAGTAGCTCATCAACATTAACTAGATATAGATAGATAGATAGATTAATCCTCAAATTCTGCAAAATAAAATATGAAAATTCGGTCAAATTTGACAATCTGGTTGAAAGAATTAGCAAAAGAATATTCGTAAATACGGATAATTTTTATGGAAAAGAATATTCGTAAATACGGATAATTTTTATGGAAAAAGAATGAGATTATTTCCCCGACACTGTCGCTGTAGTAATTTCACTTAAAGAGCGGCATTTTATAAACGATTCACAACGGTACCCTTTAAACTTTAGCTAATTAATGATAATAAAGAGAGTTTAATTCTGAAAATCTTCCATTGTCACAATTAAGGATGAGCCAAAATTGAAACAATCAATTTTTAAAGAGAAGAACTTTGTATCTTACTTATTTTTGATCTGCAAAAGCATTTTAGGGTTGCGTTGTGAATGGGCAAATGCACTCCCTTTAAATTTAATAGTATACAGTCCCTTTAATTTGGAAAGAAAATATGGTTGATTATGAATTAAAGAAATGGTGGTTAGTTAGTTGTATAGTAAACCTAGGCTAAGCTAAACGTCCAATTCCTCCAAATCTTTTAATCTTTAAATTGAGTAACTATTTTCTCAGTGTGTTATTTAACTGTCTCTATCCTATCTATCCATCTTTCTGTCTCTCTATATATCTATCTATCTATCTATCTATCTATCTGTCTACCTACTTATCTATCTATCTACTCATCCTATCTATCTATCCACTCATTTATCTATTCATCTATCTATCTATCTATCCATCTATATATCTATCTAACTATATATCTACCTTCTTATTTATCTATCTATCAATCTATATATTTTTCTATCTATCTAACCATCTATTCTTACAGGATAAGTAGTTGTATAAACACTATGTATTGTTAGACTATTTCTTTAAGATGTAGTACAATTTGTAAATCTGAATTTAATGGCAAATTTGGTTCACTTAAACTATACACAACACAGACTAAATCCTTCTTCACATATCAACGGTTTTTTTATCTATACAGTAGGCTATACCACCTACATTGTATACAGGGTGCAGCTTAAAATTAAATACATAATTTAAAACAAAATTTTCGTAAAGGCAAAACGTAGATATGCCATGTGGTTATCCTTATTGGCAAAAGTCGGTGATCAAACAAAAATTATAAATTTTACTTCGGCCGCCTATCTCTAAGGTCATAAGAGATGCCACAAAAAAAAATTTGCCTAACCGGTTCAGCCGTTTTGACTGGATTCTAACAAACAGTCAAACCAGCAGACATCTTAGTTTATTTACTTTCAAACTTTAGGATATTCAATCAATGCTAGGAAAATTATAAAGAGAATTAAAACAAACACATCAAAAAAATCTTTAAATTACAAATCTTTTGAGATTTTAATCATTTTGAAGTAAAATTTTATCTTTGTTTACATACTTAGAATATTTACATTAGGTTTATATTCAAATTTTCTACAAACATGTCTTTTAATTCTAGAAACAATAATATTGAAATTAGGGCAAAATACAGAAAAATGAAAATATTTGACGTATACAAATTTTTAACATTTTTTAACATTTTTGAAAAGTTGATTTTCTTTAAACGCTTTGATTTCGTACTAATTCGCACTTTTTTTAAAATAATTTAAGATTAAAATTTTTAAACATCTTTTTTGTGCGTGTATTTTACTTCCTCTTATCTTTTACGACAAAGGTACGTTCACTTACTTCCCGTACACCGTACAGTATACAGCTTACAGTGTGTACAGTGTACAGCGTACAGTGTGTACAGTCTAGAAAAAATGAAGTTACTTTACACAATCCTCTTCCTTGCTTTACTAAGCCCCAGTCTTACCTGTAAGACAAAATTTCTCCCCAAACTGGTAAAATATATGATATAACAGGATTTTAAATGTATTGTTAAAACGTACAATGGGACTTATAAAACTGTGGTATAGGAAGATGTCATTCATTCGAGCACAAAGTGTTTTTTCAGTATCCTAAAAGTCCACATTTGAAGTAAAATGGCTCTGTGTACACTGCACAGTTTTTGTGTTTTATGTTCATTTGACTCTTTAAAACCATAATTTTAGCCCAACAGTCCTATTCCAAAGCTTCATGCGTCTCACTGTGCAAAAATATCGCTTTTAAGCTGGGAATGCAAACATTTTGAGCATTTTCTCAATGATATGTTGTCAATAGTCACTAATTTCGAAGTATCGAATTTTCTAGAAAATATGAACAATTGAGAAACACGTCCGGATGTTAGTCCTCTTACTGTAATTTATAGAGTGTTACTACATAAATATGATCCCTAAATAATACCAGATCTTTTAGAGTAAGCAATCCTTAATCGACACAACTGTTCCTGATAATACAGAGACTACAACTGTTGAGGGGACTACAGCACCAGCGACTACTACTACTGCACCAGAGACTACCACTGTTATGGAGACTACCACTTCTGAATGTGACACATCTTCAACTACAGAGACTACCAGATATGAACCTACTAGTACGACTGTAGCTCATGAAACGACTACAACTCCTGATGATCTATGGTGCTGGGAAGAAACGGGATTTTCAAAAATTTCCAGGTTAAATATCTATATATTTATATATATCTATATATATATATATATATATTTATAAATATATATATATAAAGTCGTTTTTTTGTTTGTTGGATGTCCGATCATATGTCGATCATGAACCCCTGGACCGATCGGGCGAGCCACGCGAATGTTCTTAGCTTGGTTTTGAGATTCTAAGTTGAGTAGGTCAACTTTCATTGGGTGAAATATCTAAAATCGTAATGTACGACCAAGTGCGGGTAAACGGCGGGAGTAATTATGAGTAACCTGGGCAACTCTAGGTTCCCAAGCAATTAATATATATATCCTATTAGGCTTAGCTCTATATCCAACTAGGCTTATATCCGGAATAAAAGTTTCCAACTCCAAATCCAAATGAATGCCTTTGTTGATAATTGACTGGGTTTATATATGAGAAAGGATGGTGTATTTTTAGAGAATGGGAAATATCTTATTATTTGGTGTAAAAATCCATAATCCTGGTTTTATGTAAAACTGCATGCGGCCGATTTAAATCAAATTTAATCTTTGCATGAAGGATCAGAAGAAATAGCATTTTTGCAATTATTTAAGTCCTTTAATCATAAAAGGTACTGTACAGAAATTTCAGGTGACCATCCATTAAAAAATGGGCATATCAGATTCACAACGGTACCATTCTCTTTCAGGCCAAGAATGAAAAGGATATCTTTGTGTTTCTATCTTAAAATTGAATTATCAATTTTAGTTTTCCTAACAATACGACTTGTGGATTTATGCATCAGAGAAAAAGATGGAAATTGTTTGAATTTAACACTCTTTCAAATAAAAATCTATAAATATGTCAAAACGGCTGAACCGATCGGGGCCAAGTCTTGTGTGGGACCTTACATGACCCCAGGGAAGTTTTATGGATGATCAAAATTTCAAACATTAACCCCCCATACAAAATTTGATTTTCATTAAATTTTGAAAATCCAAGAAATTTATTTTTTTGAGATCTTCTAACTTTTTTGTTTCTGTTTTACAATGTATACAAAAATAAATTGTTTTATTAAAATAGAAGGTGGGCGCCAAGCGCCCTGAAAGCATGGTGCAACAAAATCTTCCTCATTGTTGTTTAAATGAAGGTTAAAGGGTACCGTTAAGTGAATCGGACATGCCACTTGAAATTACGTAAACAGTCCCTTTAAGGTCCTACAATGATGTTACCTGCACAATATGTTCCTTCCTGTTCCAAGCCCTGGATGATATTTTATTGGAAAATGAAGGAAATGTAAGAAATAAAATAATTATTTAAAGGGAGTGACCGGCTATGTAAGGTAGTTGAACTGAGTATGCAGTGTTGTGGAAAACTTCTTTCGGATTCATTTGAGACTTTTTAAACTTTTGAAAGATCTGTAAATCCTGAGTTTGAGCGCAAATTCGATGTTCAAAACTGCTACTTTGGGGGTGGATACGTTTTCAGAATTAGTTTTTTTAAATTATTAAATAGCGACGACATAAAATGTAAAAATGTTCTACAATAAACTACAGACGTCATGTATAGGAACATGTTGAGAAAATAAAAATTAATCTTATCATCGAAAATAAGTAATCTTGTTTAATTATTAGTTTCTATTATCTCATTATTCTGGTTTCTCATTATTCACAAAGATTTTCGCAGATTTTCTAGAATTATTATTGAAAAGACGACATTTGAAGAATTTGAAGAAATCTGCGAATAAATTCAAAGAAAATTAGAAATTCAAGATAATAATGAAAACGAAATAAACGATTTTAGCATTGATTTATTGACAAATTTCTTTTGAGAAATATGTTCCTAACCATCTAATTGGATTACTGTATAATTTTTACTTTATTTTTCATTGTCGTTATTTAATAATTTAAAAAAATTAATTCTGAAAAGTAGGAGTTTTGAACGTCGAATTTGCGCACAAACTCAGGATTTACAGATCTTTAAAAAGTTCAATATGTCTCAAATGAATCTGAAAGAAGTTTTCCACAACACTGTATACTCAGTTCAACTACCTTACATAGCCGTCACTCCCTTTAAAAACATATAATTTTGCACAAAATTCTGTTGTATTTTGAGAAAAATAAACTATTTAATGTTTGTGCGAGGTTTCAAAATTAATAATTCTAAGAGTGTTTTTTTAATTTTAGATCGCTGATGCGTTAGTGGAGCTTTGTAACAGTGTACCATCTTTCTTAACTCAGGTTTAACAAAGAACACTTTTTCATTCTTTAAAATAGTTCTGATTAAATCATGGTCATGGGACAGTGGTCAGCGTTTATATTAATACAATGAAAACGACTTTGCTGTTTAAGTTTGGATTTCTTCAAAGCTTTTTTTCAAATTACAAGTTTACAAGTAAACAAAGAGAAGCGGTTTATTGACAGCTTCTCTTTGTTTTTATGTATCCATGCTGTTTGAAAGCTTGGAAGAAACCACAGGTTTTAATCGAAAGTCGTCTTCATTGTATTAAATACATACGACGACGACTGCTTACATTAGAAGTGTACGGAAATACAAAGAATACAGAGTTTGGGTAACACTAGGTTTGTTTATATACAGGGTTATATACAGGTACAAAGGACTTCATAGACGACTGTACAGAATTTATACTATCTGTTGCCTCATAGTTATATTATTGATTCTTGGCAACTGTAAACTTTTTTTTTCATTGCAAAATCATTAATTCAGCCAAAAAAAAACTTTATTCAAGGAAGAAGATTAATTTCAACCTTGGACTCGTCATAATTTTAGAATTTCAGGTTGTTTTTACAGTCTCGTATCTCTTAGATTTTGAGAATTGTCAAATTCTCTGAGTCGAAGAAAAGTCTGATGATTAAAATATGTTATTGCTTAGATCTGCGAGGATCTGCTTGGAAAATGTACAGATGAGATTATTGAGACGATCATAGAGAGCGGACTCAACCCTGAAGACATCTGTGGAGGTCTTGGTCTATGTCCGTAGTTTTTTCCTCACTTTTATTGTCATTTTTTAACAAATCAAATAAATGAGAATTTTGAACACTTTTTCAACATGAGTTTATCGGTAGTTAAGCTAGGAGAATTGATGTAGGATACCCTTGATCCTTATTGTTCAATCTCGATATCCACATTGGGCACTTTTAATCTGCTTGATCTCTTGATTTTGGATATCTGCAATTTCTCTTATTAGTTGAAAGCAAAATTACCAGCTTCTGTTTGTTTTCCTCAGACAACACTCTTCACTGGATATCGAATACAAGATTAAATTAATCTGTAGATTAACAGAAGATCGAGATCAATGCTTGATCTCGATATCCACGGTTCAAGAATTCCCAACTGTAGTCAATTATTGTGCCTATAATTTGAAAAGCTTAAAATGAATTAATACTAAAAAAGTATATAGTAAATACCCTACTCCATAAGACCTTCTCAAACCTGTATCAATCCAGGAATAACTCAATGTCCCTTTACTATCAATGTCAAACCGGACACAATCTATCTTTACCAGAAAGTATCAACTTTGACACAATCTCTGAACTCTGAACTATCAATGCCTCAACTCGGACACGATCTTGTAAACTATCAATTCCTCAACTTGGACACGATCTCGTAAACTATCAATGCCTTAACTTGGACATGATCTCATAAACTATACAATGCCTCAACTTGGACACAATCTTATAAACTATCAATGCCTTAACTTGGACACAATCTTATAAACTATCAATGCCTCAACTTGAACATGATCTTATAAACTATCAATGCCTCAACTTGGACACAATCTCATAAACTATCAATTCCTCAACTTGGACACGATCTCGTAAACTATCAATGCCTTAACTTGGACATGATCTCATAAACTATCAGTGCCTCAACTTGGACACAATCTTATAAACTATCAATACCTTAACTTGGACACAATCTTATAAACTATCAATGCCTTAACTTGGACACAATCTTATAAACTATCAATGCCTCAACTTGAACATGATCTTTTAAACTATCAATGCCTCAACTTGGACACAAGCTAGAAAAATATCAATGCCTCAACTTGGACACTATCTTGTAAACTATCAATGCCTCAACTTAGACACAATCTTGTAAACTATCAATGCCTCAACTCGGACTCAATCTTAGGAGTTTCTTGTTCGCTATAAGACGAACAATTCCTCTTGCTTGGTAATTGTTCAAGAGTCTATTTCAACTAATGTACATTTAGATATTTATGTGACAGGTCAAGTTAATGCACATATCTTTACAGATTAGCTCAGATATATATTAACGTAGTTAAGCCAATCACTGATGTAGTTTTAAGTTAATTACAATACAGGTTTTGACATATTTACAGACGTAGTTAGGCTAGGTTAATGATAAGTACATTTAGATTTACGACAATGTACAATGTAATATATCTAGGTATGTTCACTGTTCAGGTTAACAAGTATAGGGATTGCAACGATATTTGCTACAAGTATATGTTAGATTTATAACAAAGCTATATAAACTTAAATTCAATGTGATAATCAAGTTCAGAAAATATAATAAATTCACCATCCTGCTTGGTTGGGCTGATTTGTTTTAAAAAAGGTTGCGGCAAACTAAGTCAAAGTCGAATTTTTTAAGGCCTATTTTTTTTTAAAATGCCAATTTAAAGCAGATTACGTTGTAGCTTTTTGTGGTGTAGTTTAAACTTTGAAGTTTGATATTAATGTTAAATTATTCTATTTAAGCTTTTAATTACATTTAACTTTATAAATTTACAATCTAAAGCTTGCCTAACTAAAAATATTTACGTTGCTATGTAAATATCTTGGAATACAATTAAATGTAATAATATTTCTAATATTATTATGCTTGTTAAAAAAATTACTTAAAAAGAAAATGTAAAAAAATACTAATAATTGGGCAGAGAGAAGAGTCCATGAGTTTATAATAATCCTTGTTATTTTTATCCAGCAAATTCCAAAATTATTCAAATAAATTTTGTTTAATAATATGATATTATATAAATATATCTCTAGTTATCTGATCGGAAAAACAGTTTTGTTTTTAAAAAATTCTTTTAAATGAACACAATATTTTAAAAACAAAAACAATTCAAAAACAAATGATAAGTTTATTTCAATAATGTTTACAAAAGATAAGAAGAGAGATAATAGAAAAGTTAAAACTGTTTTTAGTTTTCAGTAATATCAACATGCTTCGTCTTATTGCTTTTTCCTATTTGTTGCTAGTAGTTGCAGCACAGAATCAAACCACTGAAACCAATCCAGGTACAGGTACAGGTACAGGTACAGGTACAGGTACAGGTACAGGTACAGGTACAGGTACAGGTACAGGTACAGGTACAAACAGGCACAGGCACAGGAACAGGTACAGGCACAGGCACAGGTACAGGTACAGGTACAGGTACAGGTACAGGTACAGGTAAAGGTACAGGTACAGGTACAGGTACAGGTACAGGTACAGGTACAGGTACAACAGGTACAGATACAGGTACAGGTACAGGTACAAATACAGGTACAGGTACAGGTACACCGTACAGGTACACCGTACAGGTACACCGTACAGGTACAGGTACACCTACTTAAAAGCACGTAGATTAAACCAAGACATCTTAGATTATAGAGTTCAAAAATCTTATTTGCTAAAGTGAGAACCAGAAAAATCTGACCAGAAAGACGACTTTTAGACTCAAGTTATGACTTTAAATAGTCTGATAAACATTAGGCACAGCAATTGTTGAGTGTAAATAGATTCGTTTTATGGAATAAATGATTTAACAAGTACTTGTAAAACTCTATGCTTTGTAAAATAAAAACACTTGAATCGCTTTAATGTCGTCTTCATATTTTACAGTTTTTATTACTTACTGTGGTAGCCCAATATTTCAATGATAGAATGAATACATAATGTTTTTAATGCCATCTACCGACATTAAGTTTTATTTATCAAGGTCAGGGTTTTACTCAGTTTATTGGACTCAAAGGATTTGAGTCTTTGCAACAAACTCAAATTTTCCAATCCCAATATCTATCGAACCTGATGGTGAACATCTTAAATATTTTAAACTTAGATTATAAGCTCTAGCAGAATTAATAGTTTCAAATATCAAAGGTCAACAACATTTGGTTGCAAAGATATAGAAGTTAGAAAATCAGAGTTTGTTGCAAAGACTCAATTCCAAGCATTATAAAATTTAAATTCCAGTCTAGAAGATATGCATTTGAGATTACAAGTTCGTTGAAATGTTTACAAGGCAAATCAAGCTAAGGAGGCCCATTAAAACATGTTAATATGAGTTTAAATGCATAGATTGAGACGACTGTACGGAATTAATATTATCTTTTTCAACGTAGTTAAGAGCGATAATCAAATTAAAACATTAAGATCGTCATATTTAAAGAGTTTCAGGTCATCATTATAGTCTTATCCTTTGTAGGTGACCCTGTATGTGCATTATTTAAGTAAGATGTTACAGAACCCTATTCAAATTTTTCATTTTAAAAAAAAATATCGAATATCAGCATCACTACAATACAATAAAGAAACGATTATAAAAATAGTTTTTCAATCTATGAGCTATTCAATGACGTTTGGTTTTCTCGAACATATTTTGCCCGATTTGTAAACTTTACTAAAAAACTTTTGTCAATCTTAAAAAAAGAAAGATTATTGATTCTTGGAAAATTTAGGTTTCTAGGAAATAAAAATATATCTAAATGATGAAAACTTATCTTTTCGTAGATCTTCATATGCCCCCCCCTCACCGCACACAAACACATTAATTATGTTTTGCCACTGAATTTTTTTATTTTGATCTCTATATCACTGCAGTACACAAGTTCGACATATAACATTTGGTGGTTCCTAGTCTTTATATATTTCTTGGATTCCACTGTATAGTTGATATTTGTATTCTAGAAAGTACAACAGCTCCTCGACCCTGCTGGGCAGATGCATTCCCTACACCACCATCATCATCATCATCATCAAGCCTTAAGTTGGTTTTATTCATACCTGTTAACATAATTTCAAGTAGCAAAGATGACAATGCCAGACTCAAAGCTTTATCTGATCAAGCAAGTAATTATACTAGGCTTTTAGGACGCTTCGCGCCCATCTTCAGTTTACAGTGGCATGTAAACTGTCCAATACACAGTAAACTGCTTTAAATTGTACAGAGGAGATCAACCTATGTGTGTGTACAGCAGTTTTTGGGAGGAATTTAGTCTGAGCATCACTGGGTCTATTTACATTCCTCTTAAAAGTAAAACTGACGATTTTGGGAGGAAAATATGCAAAATTATGAACAGCACTAAGTTTGTTTAAATTTCTCTCTAATACAGGACATTTTCTGGATTCCTTGAGTTACTTCCTTACATAACTGCATTCCAACATTGGGACCCAGAGAACTGTGAAATCGGAAGACGACATCTTAGCAAACTTATTTTTTTTTGGCTAGATAAAAACCAAATAATTTTAAAAATCAACTTATCAAGTAAAATGGGTATGTCTGTTACTTCTTTGACAATCTAAAATCATACTGTGTCGTCTTACTATTCCACAATTTGTTGGGTCTCACAGTATGTATAATGAAGAGGTAAGAATGAGCTGACCTGTGATGTGTGCACCTTTATCTTCCAAGAACTGGATGATGTACTTCTAGACAACGAAGAACAGGTTAGAGAACATATCATTAGGGTTTCCAACAAAAGATTAAGACTCAAAATTCGCAAAAATATTGAAAAACGTTTGTCAAAAATTTTCAATGAAAATTCTATCTAAAATATTCATTATTCATTATTTAATCCCATTTTTAAATGGCTCTTCAAAATTTCGCGAAAGAGAGTTATCGAAATTTTGTAAACCCTAATTGTCATTCAAATTATTATCCAAACATCACAATGTAAACTGTAATTATAAATTCATGACTACTCTTACGCAAAATACATAGAACTATGCAAGGTTATAATGCAAGGAGAGTTATTTCAGAGGTGTACGCATCTTTTGTACTGCAGTGTACTGTCTCTGGGCGGTAATGTAAACACGAGACGGATATCGAAGCCTGACATGGGATCCATCTTTCACATAAAAAATCAATGAAATATTCTGGTCATAGGAAATTATTATGCGAATTATCAAAATTATCAAAATGTAATGCTTTTAACCTCCTTGGATACTAAACGAACACTGAGGCATCTATTCTTGTTTACAAATTCCGCCCAGAGAGAACTGGTTTCAATATGTACGCAGAGTATACGCAACTGCAGTTAACTTTCCTTGCATTATGACATTGGAATTATATTTGAGTTGTTCAACGAATTTTGACTACACTGAGGATCGTCATGAGTCGTGAATATTATGTTTAGTATAATTCTTTTTTGATAAAATGTTTAGTTTGAAAACTGAAATATTGAGTTCATTTTAGGTACGCAAGAAAAAAGATCTAGAATTTGTTACGCCATAAAATATTTGTTGAATCCAATGTTTTTATACTTTTTTTTGTAGAATGAGACATTTAAGTAAAATCAGAAATAATTGAACAAATGTCTCGAATTCTCGATTTAATCTTTATTTTAATGTTCACTCTTTTAGATTGCGCATGCTCTTGAGAATCTTTGTGAAGGCATACCATGGATATTTGAAGTTAGTAAAAATACTTTTTTAAATTAATTTAGTACAAGATTTGATGAAAAATATTCCATTTTTACATGATGAGACAGATATTGGACAATGAGTCTTTTCCACACACCCCTGTATTCTAATCCTTATATCTTTGCAACCCAATGTTGTGGACCATTGAAATATGTTAGATCAAATAATATATATTTTGAATATCAAAGGTTTGTACCATCAGGTTGCCAAGATATAGGGGATTGAAATTTTAAGTTTATGGCAGACTTACTGCCTTTAAGTCAGTTTCTTTCAGACTGGTGACAAACGAGTCAGTTATAGTTAGACAGATAATTTAATCAGATTGAGTCTCTTATAAATAAAACTGTTAGACTCAAGTTATAATTTCGAATAATAGAATAAACATAAAGCAATTAATTGGGAAGTTTACTAGCTACAGGGTTACCCACAAAGGGAGAGACTTCAGAGACGACTTTATAGAATTAACACTGTTTGTTAACCCTATCCCTGCTGGGGTACTTGAAAACCAGGATATGCTGGGTCAAATTGACCCCCCCCCTCTCTAAATCCCATGTTTTATGTCCAAATATAACAAATGATACATCATTAGAAAGCTCTTGTGCTCTACTTTTAGAATTTTCAAATTTTCAAAAATTGAAATTTTTATCGCAAAAAAAATTTGTCCAAAAAATGACAAATTATACATTTTTGAAAAGCCCTTGACCATGCCATTTCAAATATGCAAATTTTTTGCAAAATTTTAAATAACCTGATTTTTAATTAAGAAAAACTAAAAATGTGCAAATTTCCTTTGACAGGTTGTTTGCGAAAACTTTGCAATTTTTTTTCGCAAAACTTGTGCAATCCGTTTCCTTATGTCATAGGCTTTCCAAAAAGCTAAATTTTATCAAAATTTGACAAGTGAAAGTGGGTCAAAACAAAGATTTAGTTTGTTACAGGCAAAAGCAGTCATTCAGGCAGTGTGCCTGAGGACTCAGGCAGTTAGTATTAAAGCACGGTTTTAGTCCTAAAGGGAGGGCTTTGGGTATATAAGAAAAGTCAGAAAATTTCAACAGCCTCAGACCAATACTTTTTGAGTTATGTAAAAAAAACTACAGGGGGGGTCAAATTGACCCCCCCCCCCCAGTAGGAATAGTGTTAAACATATTTTATTATTTCCTGAAACTTTAAATTTGTTTCTTTCTTTTTAAAATTATTAAATACGTCATTAAAAGACATAATTAAATGAAGTAAACTTAATTTAACCTTGGGAACTTCATATCTTCAGAGTTTCCAGTCGTCTTCACAGTCTTATCCTTTGTGGGTAAAACTATTAGATGTAGGAAAACGTCTAATACAGAAAAGATTGCTTTAATGTCGTATTTCTATTCCACAATTTAATGAGTCCCACTGTATTAGTTTAAGTAAAATGTCTAAAAGCTAGATATGAAAAGTGCAACATTATTAAGTTCACAAAAAAAATTATTTATTCCAAACCAATGAAGTTTAAAAAATAGAAATAGAAATAGAAATGATAAACTATTTTCCTATCTTCCTATCCTTTTTAAAACTCATAAAGATTCCCTTTAAGATCTGCTGGCGCCTGGTGGAAGCCTGCACTGATGATATTATTGAGATGATTATTGAGTCCGGTCTTAACCCAGCAGATATGTGTCAAGCTCTCTTCCTTTGCCCTTAGGATAGGCAGATTTTTGTAAATAGTTTTATTATTTGATCATTTGATCATTGATTAATTTTAATCAATTTGATGAATTTGATTATTTGTCTTTCAAAATTAATTAATAAATCTTTTTTATCATAATCAATAAATGTTGTCTGCATATCAATAAATATTGTCTGCTTATCAATAAATGTTGTGTGCATATCAATAATTGTTGTCTGCATATCAATAAATGTTTTGTGCATATCAATAATTGTTGTCTGCATATCAATAATTGTTGTCTGCATATCAATAAATGTTGTGTGCATATCAATAATTGTTGTCTGCATATCAATAAATGTTTTGTGCATATCAATAATTGTTGTCTGCATATCAATAATTGCTGTCTGCATATTAATAATTGTGGTATGCATATCAAAAATTGTTGTCTGCTTATCAATAAATGTTGTCTGCTAATCAATTATTGTTGTCTGCTTAACAATAAATGTTGTCTGCAAATCAATAAATGTTGTCTGCTAATCAATTATTGTTGTCTGCATACCAATAATTGTTGTCTGCATATCAATAAATGCTGTCTGCTAATCAATTATTGTTGTCTGCATATCAATAATTGTTGTCCGCATTTCAATAAATGTTGTCTGCATTTCAATAAATGTTGTCTGCATATCAATAAATGTTGTCTGCATATCAATAAATGTTGTCTGCTTATTGATAACGTTGTCTGGTTATCAACAATTGTTGTCTTATCAGATAAAAAAGCAGTTTAAGAATAAGAAACATGGAATTTAATTCACAAAACTAGTTTCTATTTCAGCAAAAAGGTGTTTAATAATCTTCGACTTGGCGCTCACTTTGTAACGCCATTAGTTTTAATTATTAACCAGCGTTAATTACATGAACTATTATTGAGATTTAATTCAAAAGATGAATTATGATATTAAAAAGATTATCGAAATTTATGAGTTTTCAAAGAATAAAAATGGCGCTAAAAATCCCTGTTATAAAACGTCAACAGTGCAGGACGAATTGTTTAAAAAGGAAACAAAACAATCCAACGATTAAACACATTACACACCCGATTTTAATCCCCCCCCCCTTCATATGAATACCGCGGCCATTACCCCCCCCCCCCATGTATCTGGCCTGTTTTGCCTATTAAAGCTATAAGTAAAATCTCACTTAATTCGTATCATGATTTCAACATTAGTTTTTCCATGGCGGAGTAGAGAACAAAATTCAAATTTTTTTTTAATACTGTTTAAAAATATATTCGCCGATATAAAAGGAGGGTATGGTTAGGGGGGGGGTTGAAAAATAAACAGTGTATTTTCTACGGCCTCCTAAACTGTTGCTTTGAGGATAAATTACTGTTGTTGGACGCCCTGCGCATTCTAATTTTTGAGAATACTGAAAAAATATTTTTTTCTTCAGATTATTTAAGGGAGGGGGGAGGGGAGTGAAAATAAAGAGAAAATATGTAAATAAATTTGAAAATTTTTCCAACCATGATTTTAAGATATTTTTTCTATGGTTTGTCACGTAATATTATAATAACAGTGATTTTATCCTACTCGACCCTAGCTATCTAGTCTTATACTAGTCCTAGCTTGTCAACCGACATCTTGATTTTATATTTATCTTTCACATTGTTTGTTAGTTTGTTCTGTATATCTGTCTATCTGTCTCATAGTCTATCTGTCTCATAGTCTATCTATCTATCTGTCTATCTGTCTCATAGTCTATCTCTCTATCTGTCTTTCTGTTTTTATGTATCTTTCTATTTTCCTGTTCTTTCTGTCTGTCTATCTTTCTATCTATCTATCTATCTATCTATCTATCTATCTATCTATGAAGGGGGTGGGGTGTCGGGGGGAGTGGGTCAATTCTTATTCATGAACCCAATAGAACACCAAACCATTACCCCGGGTGTTAGATCTCAATATGAAGAGATGTGTAGATAGATAGATAGATAGATAGATAGTATATGCTTGATATACTAACAGGGTTACCCATATGAGATTTTTAAAGATGAAGTAAAATCCTTAAAATATTACAACTTAATGTTTAATTAATGTCTTCTGCCCTGAATATTGTCTTAAAGTGGCTGATTTGCTGATTTGGCAAAGATAGAATCGAGTTTACGGTTCCAGTGAAACGTGAACGTACGGAAACAGACAGTATATATTTCGTACAGTCGTCTCTGAAGTCTCTTCCTTTGTGGGTAACCCAGAATTATAAAGAGCCACCCACCAAGGTTTACATCTTAGAGACTACTGTACGGAACTCGGAACTTATTCCTTGAGATATTTTGTTATTTTCTTATTGCAGGTTAAATATACAGGGTGTCCCGTATCATATTAGATCGTCAAATTGGTCTTAATTACTATTTTCGGGACTAATCAGAAAATTTAAGCAGATTGAATCATTTTGCAAAATCGAATAAGACATATTAATGTGTTTGCAAAAAATAGGTTTTTCTAGTATTATGTGTTTATTTGGCGGTAAAGCTTGGAGATAATCTAATGATATGGTACACTCTGTATATAAAAAGATGTTTGTAGCTTTTTTAGATTTCTTTCTATTTACACTTTGACAAATACAATCTGAAAAATAGAAGACCAATTTTTTGGAACTTCCTAACAAATCCAATTTTTGAATTTTTATTACAGATATAAATTGATACAAGGCACGCCAAACTTCAGTAAACTGCACGTTATATTGGAATCTTATATGTTTTTGAAGAGCTATTGAGCTTATAGAAGAGCTCTTGAGCTTATTGAAGAGCTATTGAGCTTATTGAAGAGCTCTTGAGCTTATTGAAGACTTTTTGAGCTTATTGAAGAGCTATTGAGCTTATTGAAGAGCTATTGAAGAGCTATTGAGCTTTTTGAAGAGCTATTGAGCTTATAGAGGAGCTATTGAGCTTATAGAAGAGCTATTGAGCTTATTCAAGAGCTATTGAGCTTATTAAAGAGCTATTGAGCTTATTGAAGAGCTATTGAGCTTATTGAGAAGCTATTGAGAAGAACGAGGTCACAAAGTCGTACTAGTAATGTCAATATGATCTTTTCTCCTTTGTATGCTTGCATGGAGAAGGAAATGACAACTGAATAAAGAATATGCCTATAGATACGACAAAAGGCCTATTATATAATTGCATTTTTACAATTGAAGTATTTAAGTATTAACGTCATAATTAGATTTAGAAGAAGATATCTTTCTTAAAAATATTTCAATAATGGGGTATTCGATCCTTTATTCTTGTTCCACATTCTTGACATATACTTCCTCAATCCCATGACACTGTATATTTATGCCATTAAAAGGTATTTAAACATATAATTAAAGACCTCCCGGAATGCTAACACATGAATTCAAAATTAGGATAGAAAGATATAAAGATCAAGGATATTAAAGTTAGGGTAGATGGATATTGAGTACTGATCAAGAATATTATAGTTTAGATGGATGGGTACTGATCAAGGATATTATAATTAGGATAGATGGGTAATGATCAAGGATATTTTAGTTAGGACAGATGAGTAATGATCAAGGATATTATGATTCGGATGGATGAATATGGATCAAGGATATTATAGTTAAGATGGATGGGTACTGATCAAAGATATTATAATTAGGATAGATGTGCAATGATCAAGGATATTATAGTTAGGATAGATGAGTAATGATCAAGAATATTATGATTCGGATGGATGAATATGGATCAAGGATGTTATAATTAGGATGGATGAGTACTGATCAAGACTATTACAATTAGGATGGATGGGTACTGATCAAGGCTATTATAATTAGGATAGATGAGTACTGATCAAGGATATTATAGTAAGTAGGAAGGATGTATGGGTTTCAGCCAAGGATATCATAGTTAGGATGGATGGGTACTGGATAAATGAGACCAAAGATATTGTAGCTAGGATTGATTGGAATCGAATAAAATTTAAAGGGAGGAGGGGATCAAACCGATTTACCTGAAAAGATTCTTTAAATCCAACCTTGATCTGTGTCCGTTGTTATCTATCTATTCTTCATCCAACCTATCTTTTCAATTTCTCCTGTCAGCCATATTGGTCCTTCACATCTGCGAGTCCATCAACTGTCCATCAATATATTCATCTATTCATCCATTCATCCATTCATCCATCCTATCTATCTAAAACATGCATCTAATTCATCCATCTATACTTCATCTAATAAGTTCATTAATTCAATTCAATCAATTCAAATTCAACTAATCCTGATAATGTAAATCTTTCATATTTCAAACTTAGATTATTAGATCCAACAGATGATTTGAAATATCTAAGGTCTACAAAAATGGGTTGCAAAAATATAGGCATAAGAAAATCTGAGATTGTGGCAAAGTCTCAATTCCGTTCCCCTTTTTTTAAAAAGCCAATACATACATAGATTTTCATTTTATTGTGAAAAATTTGAGGTACTTTTTATTTAAATAGTACGCATGCTTTATGAGCATCCTTGTTTCATAAAAAAAGTATATCTTTGTACGTTCTTAAATATTAGTGTCACTAGTGTGTAACTTTAAAAAGAATAATATTTGAAGTAAAAAAAGCTATATAAACATTATTGTATGCAGTTTTGCCATTACATTATTAACATTCGATTTCAAGTTCATGTTTTTCATATACATATATTATATGAAGCAAAATTTAAAACATAAATGTTCTCCCCTTTTGCATCAGAGCTTGAAGATATTCCAATATGTTATGGAAAGCTCTGTGTGTAATACGGAAAAATATGGATGTGTTCAATTTATTATATAATTATACTTTTAAAAGTCATGGGGTGAGAAACAAGTTGTAACCTAGGGATCCTGGCTCTGAGACTGTTGTGCCCCCCCCCCCCTCTATACTGTTAGTGTTCACCCCTTTCGGCCTACTCTTAAAGGCTTAGGAGCTTAGAGTCTAGATTAAGCCATTAGAGCGTAAACAAGATATATCTAAAAGGACAGTTATAATTGCTAATTAGCTCATTGGGTTGGGTTAGTATTATTTAGAACTATTCTCACACCTATGGACAATGGTCATAGGAGATTAAGAAGGGATGTAAATAAAAAATATAAAGAGTAATCAGTGCTGAACTCCCCCCCCCCCACTTCTCTGACCTAAACCACCCACATATAAGTAGCAACGTGAAAATTAGATTTTAATTACTTTTTTTAAATCCTCCATCCACTGTTGAAAGGTGTCGGTTACAGTTTGTTTGTTTTATTTATGTATTGTATTGTGTGTTGTGTGTATGTATAGGGGAAGGGGTGTAAGTATATAAACGTGGTAATATTGTGGTGGGGTGGCTTTGTTTTAACGGTCTATTTTGGTCAATGGGCTCCCCCCCCCCCTTCTGTTGTTTATTTAGAATAAGGACAATGTAAGTAACAATAAGCATCAGTTCAAAAAACAGTCACACATACTGAATATCGAAACAATTCACATTTGGATTGGATTTATAAAAAAGTTTAATATTTTGTATTTGGAGTAAAAAATATTTAACGTGACAGAAATATGTCTAGAATGTAGAAGTTAGAACACATTCGCTATCGTTCGTTTCTAGAGTAATTTTTTAAGAAATAAAGAAATAACAATAGTTAAGACTCTAAACTAATACATTAGACAGAAAGGAATTTGCAAACTTGTGCAAAACTGCACCGGGGGAGGGGGGAGGGGAGAGGGGGGCAGCTGCCATCTTGTTTTGAGAATCTAGAAAATCCACCAAATCTGTAAAATCTGCTAATTTTGAATGTTTTCCCCTTCATGATTAAAGTAACAAGATTTGACTGCATTGCAGACAAAGGCCCATGACTTAAATGTTTTACATTTTTTTAAAGGGACTGTCAACATATTATCAAAAAATCCTTAATTTAAAGCAAGGTATGCCAGTTTCTCAATTGTGCCCCTTAAACCATCGCCTGAGAATAATTAAGTGTTCTTTTTTAAATTGATCGAATTATGGGTTTCCATCGAAATTAGCGAACTTCGGAGAAATACGGTATTTTCGACATGATTTTAGACATAATATTTGACATGATTTTCGACATGATATTCGACATGATATTCGACATGATATTCGGCATGATATTCGCAAAATTCAAAGTATTTTTACATACTAGCTGAAGGGCCCGGCGTTGTTCGTGGAAAATAAAATATTTTGAAAAAAATGTTGAAAAAATTGAATTTTTTAGCCTATGACACCCCCACAACAAATATCAGCACATTCGGTCCAGCCCTTTGGCCGGCCAGAGAGAACATATATACATGAATGTGTTGTTTTATTATATAGATATAAAGTGAAAGTGATAAATTATTATTTTGGACGTTTAATTTTGATCCAGAAAATCTTTTAACACATATTTTTGACAAGTTAAAAAAATAATATTGTTTATAATTCTTGTAAAAGTTATCAACTATTTAGTGACATGTAATAATATAAACAGTAAATAATTTTTTTGACAAAAACTTTTGTTCCAACATGCTTTAGTAAAAAAGAGCGAACATTTTAAATATTTCGTCAAATTTTTTGTATTTTTATTTCTTTAGCTTCAAAATTTGTCCAGATTATCGAAATTCATAAAAAAAAATATTTGTTCCATACTTTCTCAAAATTTTGGAAAACCTATCTAAACCTTGTCAATCTTTCCAGCAAAATCCTTGATTTTGTTTAATGAGCTGGTCAAATCTTCATTTTCTTAACTTCCGGAGATATATATTTACAACTCTATTGGCAGGTGAAAAATTTAAATTGGTCCAACTTGGGGGGTCACTTATATGTACCCCCCCCCCCCTCTCTCTTATTACTGAAATGAAAATTGATGATATGATTTAGAAGTTAACTGACCAATAATACTGGTGTATCCAAAAATGTCAAGCTTCCAAGATTTTCATTCCGTTTTTTTCAACAATCCTTGTAAAATCATAAACTTATTAAAGAAGAATCTTCATAAACCAATGTATATTTTCTCAAAGCAAAAGTCTTATTTTAGGAGTTTCAGGTCGTCTTTACAATAAAAAGGATTAAATCAGGGTGTTTTGAATATGTTGTATGTACTTTTGCATCAGAGCTTGAAGATATTCCAATATGTTATGGAAAGCTCTGTGTGTAATACGGAAAAATATGGATGTGTTCAATTTATTATATAATTATACTTTTAAACTGGTTCAAATTTTACTTTTAACATAAAAAACTAAACAAAGTTCATATCCGGGTATTTTTTATTTCCAAATTTTATTTCCGGATGTATATTTCAAAATAAAATTTCTATGGAATCTGTAAAAGTTAGGATGTCATCTCTAGCTCCCCCTCCCCTATGGCTTTAATGATCTGCACCCCACCCATCCTCATCAGTCCAAGTTTAATGACCATTTCCCCCCCCTTCCCCCTCTCCTCGGACTGTTGAAATGTGAATCTATGTTGGTTTTTCATAATTATCTACCAAGAAATATCATCAGGGATGGATGGGATGGATGGGATGGATGGGATGGATGGGATGGATGGGATGGATGGATAGATTGATGGGGAGGGGTTAGGGGGGCAGCTGCCATCTTGTTTTGAGAATCTAGAAAATCCACCAAATCTGTAAAATCTGCTAATTTTCATAAACATAAGCCTGGTCAAATATCCGGGAACTGTTTGAGAAGCCGGCAAAGGAGAATTGCGGGGTTCTCCAGGGACGTATTTGTGGTCCTGCTTTATTCACCATGAAGTTGTATTCCAATAGGTGTACGTCTAAGGTGTCTAAATGTTATACAATCTTATTTTACGGTAAGAAACTAACAATGTATATAAGGGAGGTGGGGGGGGGGGGCTTTCTGATTTTAATATTTTTTAGATATTCCCTATGCCATGTGCTTAAATATCTAGAACAATATAAATTGTCACATTTCTTATGATTGTGGAAGATAAGAGGCATCTGCAGCTTTGTACACATTCAAGGGGTAATATTCAATTCATGGAAATATGAGGGGGGGGGATGGTGTTCGGGAAATTCGAATAAGATAAGAAGTATTCTGAACGTCATTTAGAAATTAATTTCGATATACATTAATTAAATCACTAGTTCAGTAAAATGGTTTTTTAACACTACACAATTGCTGTGTTTCTTGCTCATGGGACTAATTAAGGTCAAACCTTGAGTCTAAAACTCGTGTTCCTATTTCGGAGTTTTCTGGTTCTCACTGTATGTATATTTTTGATAAGTATTAAACTGTTGAAAACCAGGATGACTGATTCTTCTTATTTATCCGAAGCTAAACGGTTAGAAGGTATACTGCCTGCTATAAGCTTAATGCCTGATGAAGGTTTGGGAGGTTTCAGGATAATCTCATGTTTACATTCTTCATTCTTTAGCGATCCATTCTTATACGAGATTTGTTTAGACCCAAGGGTGGAGGTTTAAGGGAGATAGAGGGGGGGATAGGGGAGGTAAGGGGGAGGAGCTAGGGGAGATAGGGAAGTGTTGGATGAGGAAAGAAGGTTTGGAGAAAGTTAATTGTGGATTAAAGAGAAATGCAGTATACAAAGTAAAAAAAAATAAAGAAAAATGAGCAATGTTCTAGAAAATTTATTTGTTTGAGAAATTTTAGATATTTTTAGTCTCGTCAACTTTTACAAATAATTTTAAGCGGCAAATAAATGATTTTTTGGGATGATAGTTTCAAAAAGGTGAAAACTTACAAGTAATCCAATTTTTGTATCTTTCTTTCAAAATCCTAACCCCTTTAGAAGTTAACTGNGATGGATGGGATGGATGGGATGGATGGGATGGATGGGATGGATGGGATGGATGGGATGGATGGGATGGATGGGATGGATGGGATGGATGGGATGGATGGGATGGATGGGATGGATGGGATGGATGGGATGGATGGGATGGATGGGATGGATGGGATGGATGGGATGGATGGGATGGATGGGATGGATGGGATGGATGGGATGGATGGGATGGATGGGATGGATGGGATGGATGGGATGGATGGGATGGATGGGATGGATGGGATGGATGGGATGGATGGGATGGATGGGATGGATGGGATGGATGGGATGGATGGGATGGATGGGATGGATGGGATGGATGGGATGGATGGGATGGATGGGATGGATGGGATGGATGGGATGGATGGGATGGATGGGATGGATGGGATGGATGGGATGGATGGGATGGATGGGATGGATGGGATGGATGGGATGGATGGGATGGATGGGATGGATGGGATGGATGGGATGGATGGGATGGATGGGATGGATGGGATGGATGGGATGGATGGGATGGATGGGATGGATGGGATGGATGGGATGGATGGGATGGATGGGATGGATGGGATGGATGGGATGGATGGGATGGATGGGATGGATGGGATGGATGGGATGGATGGGATGGATGGGATGGATGGGATGGATGGGATGGATGGGATGGATGGGATGGATGGGATGGATGGGATGGATGGGATGGATGGGATGGATGGGATGGATGGGATGGATGGGATGGATGGGATGGATGGGATGGATGGGATGGATGGGATGGATGGGATGGATGGGATGGATGGGATGGATGGGATGGATGGAAAAATTGTCAGTTTATAGAGGAACCACAGTTGATTTTCAAAAAGAATAATACTTACATCTCAAGCTTTCTTGACAATGCATATCTTTAATTGGTACCATTGTGCATCTGAAACCATGCTCTGTTGTATATAGGTTACTTGACAATGACGTCTACAGTTCCTCTAAGCAAGATAAAGATCACTTCTTATAAATCATGCAAAATATATTAATTTGCGAATTAAATCAGGAATTCGGATTTATATTGAGAAATAAAGGATAGAAAAGTTTACAATCTAGAATAATTAAAGAAAATTTCGAAACAATTAACAATTTGACACTGAGAGTGAAGGTTGAAGGAAATGTAAGCGTAATTTAATGTGACCCTTCATGCCAAAAAAATTGCAATGCCCTGAAAAGCTTTTTCCGATCCGGATCAAGTATAAGTTAGATATCAATGTTTATAATTTTGAAAAATTATTATTTTCAATTGTGATTTCTATTCAAAAGTGACTTGCTTATTTCTACTGCAGGAAAACAAGAGGAATTATCAGAATTAAACACTTTCAAACCTAGACAAGAACAATACCTTCTATTTTATTGATCAGATAAAGGTTTTAAAGGTACCGTTGTAAATCTGACATTGCAATCTTTGCATGGCACTTTAAATTACACTTAGAGTTCCTATAACAAGAATTTGCTTATTCTTCAATTTCACAACAGAAATCGGCTTATTCTTCAATTTACCAACAGAAATCGGCTTATTGCCTGGACTTTTTATTCTAATCTCACGTTTTTAGATTTCCTATTAAAACCTTAAAAAGGTACGCTTTTATAAATACATACAAAATCACGAAACCTCGAGAAATTATGTAGAGGTTGCGTGATTTTTCCTTAACTTTGATTACAGATTACAGCTAATTACTATCTAAAGACGAGGTATTCCTCATTGACTATATTTATAAAGTGGCATGCCCGATTCACAAAGGTGCCCTTTAAACTTTTATCGGAGCCAAAATCAGAGAGAAGAATATCGTTGTCTACTTTATAGTTATACAAGTGTTACGTTCCTTCGTTGTCTCATGCATGCTGCATTTCTTAAATCCGCAAGTCACTTTTTTCAGACCGAAAAACAAGGATATCTTCATCAGGTTTAAAAAAAATCCTTTATTAAAATTCATTTTACTTTGAAATAAATTTAACTATGAGGACTGCCATAAAATATTTTGTTGTCATTCTCAATCAAACAACTAAACAAATTATGGAAGAAGACATATTAAACTATTCACCAACTGTCATATTTCGTGGGACACCCTGTACTAGATGAATGAGTTATAGACTATGATCCAGCTGAAGGTCTTGAAGTAGCTGTACCATTGTACACTTATCGTAAACTTTACATTTTGCTTTGAAACTCAAACCTGAACAATTTAATAAAATTGTTGCAAAAGATGAATCTTTAAAATCTGCAAAATAAATCCGATAAATTCACATTTTCTGGTCGAATTAGCGAAAAGTTGTAAAGTTTTCGCAAACGCTTTGAAACCTAATTCTTGCAAGGACAGGAGTTTGCAAAAAGTTGAGCTTTCTGAACATCGTAAATATTAGCAACAAAGCAAGCGACAGTTTTTGCTAAAATTCAAACTGTCCTAGCAAGCTATTAACTTTATGTTGTTCAGTCACTTACATATAGATTAATAGACTGCCTTATAGAATTTGAACATTTTTTCACGACAAATGTAGGATTTTCAAAAAGAATTTTATCCATTACATTTTTTGAAAAAAGATATTTCTGATGTTTTGATTTAATATTAAACATTAAAAAATAAAACAAACAATAAAAACTGAAATAAAAAAGTCGTCTTTATATTGATATTATCGCGTACCACCGTAGTATATTTTATAACGGTCAGACATCATATTCCGAATAATGCCATATTCTTTTGCTATGCTATATCATGATCCCTCATGACTCTTCATCCCTCATGAGTTTTTTGATCCCTCATAATTATTCATGATCCCTCCAGATTATTCATAATCCCTCATGATTCTTCATGGTTTTTCATTATCCCTCATAATTCTCCATTATTCCTCACTTTTTACCACGATTCATCATTAATTGTCATGATTTCATGACTTGTCATGATCATTCATGATTTGTCATGACCCCTCTTGTTTAACGTTATAATCCCTCATGAGTTTTCATAATCCCTCATGATTTTTCATGATACATCGTTAAAGTTCATTATTATTCATGAACTCTCTTGTTCCCTCATGATTTTTCATAATTATCCACTCATGATCAATGAACATTCAAAACCTGTATATCTCGATATTTTTATGATCCGTCAGAGTCCTTGATCCTACATTAACTCTAATGATCATTCATTTACCCTCATGATCCTTCATGTTCCCTCATGATCCTTCATGTTTCCTCACGGATCATTCCTTGATATTGTCATATTTTAATCTTTAATCTTCTCGAAAATCTTGGCAAAATTAATCTTATATTTTCTATTAAATTATTGCAAATTAAAAAAATTAGACATAAAAATTAAACCATTAAATTGAATTAGACTTAAATTATATGCATCGACATTTAGATAAAATCTAAAGAAAAATTGGTTTATTTGTCAAATATTGATTGAGTGACTGACCCAATGTTAATATATTGTATCTACTCTCGTTTTTCCGAAATGCCGGTATCCCCCCCGCCCCCCTCCCCAACCCGGCGCGAGCTGTGGCTACCGGACGGAGCGGTACGAATGATTGCGGCGGGACGGTACAAACCGGCGTTCTTCTCATAACTAAACTACTTTAGTAAGCTATCAATCGCTGACAAGGAAGGTTCCACACATTTTCCTTCCAAAAAACATTTCTTAAATCCGTGAAAAAAAAACATTATCTGATATTCGAATGATAAATATTGGTGACAATTTTGTACATTCGTGACCAATGTAAGTATAACATTTTTAAAATTTATTTTAATAAACATGACAGGGTTAATGTTGTGAAAAGATTTATTTCCATTTTGTATTCATAGATCCATGTTTAAAAACCAGTAGCTCCTCTTTTGAATAAATTCTGCATTATTTGTGTACAAATATAAACAGGTTTTTTCGAGGATTATTATTGTTTGATGTCAGGGGGGTCTATATTTACATAGTTTTTATCTGATTTATTTGAGAATTATTCATCAATTGAGGTATTTGTTAAACATAATGTTTTGTTATCTTTTCATAATTTATAATGTTTCTGAGGCTTTTCCAATGTATTATCTTGTAATTAAAAGTTTTTTTCGTGTTAAGGGCAAAGTGCAAATATGGAATTCAATAAATAATAAAATACTTTTTTCCGCAATTCTTCATTCATTTTCTGACATTTTTTAGTTAATCCTTGTAATTATATTATCATCAAGACGCAATAGGAGTTTTTTTGTGGGGGGACTTGCGCCCCATCTATTAGGAAAGTGTTGTGGGGGGATGAAACCGCTAATGTGTAGACATAATTTAAAATAGTTCAACATAAAATTTTGTTCGTTTATTTTTGCTCAACCCAAAAATTGTCATTATGACCCCCCCCCCCCTCCATCTTGCGTGAAGTTTTTGGTTTGACATATTAAAATTTACATGCATACATGCTGGTCTGCCTTATGGTTAAATATTAGTAATTACTAATTAGAAGATACAAGTTAATTAGTTGAAGCTAATTAACCCTCCCCCCTTCATCTTAATTTTTCATAATCATAGACCTTTTACATTTTCTAGAAGGGGGGAGGGAGACCTTCTCAATATTCAGGGGGGGGGGGGAAGGAAAGAATGACTTTCTATTAAAAAGGGTTATTATGTTGGTCCGCGTACTTTTCTTATTTTGTAATTCAGAGCACAGGTTGTTTTTATTGCATTGAATGTCGTGGCTACTTTTTAAATATTTTGAAATTAAAAATGTAGATTTTATATAGAAATTGAGACAAAATTTACTTCAGTGGTCGTTCTGTACACTTTCTACTTTAAAACAGTATGTATGCATTGTACAATGTACATTAAAGCTCTTTACCTCCAACAGAGTTAATTTCTTTCCCCTGCTTTTAGGAAAATTCATTAATTTATATAAATATATAGATTATTATGCAGAAGGTCAAAACACTTAAGTAAAGTGCACAAATATAATTAATGTTTAATTATCACTTTACTACACCGATTTTCGCGCATTATTTGGATGATTTTTAAATGGATAAATTTTCATAATTCTGACCGGTGCTCTATAAGAACTATAAGAAAAGAAATCTGAAAGAGGTCCCGTTATGAACCCCCCAGACCGCCGGCAGGAATGGGAAGCACCGTCCCACTCCTACTATCAACAATTTTTATTTTGGTGAATATTATCAACAAAAAAACGCGGAAACGACTTAAAAATCTTCAAATTATCTGTCGGACTGATCTTAAAATCTAAAAATCTTAAATTATCGGTGTGCCTGCTGTATAAATCTAAAAATACTTGACTTGTCGAACTGCCTGCGTGGTATCCTCTCTGTCCAGTTTGAATTGAGATTAATGGCTTTTCTAGGTTTTGAAGCAGTGACATCGGTTCACATATAAATATACAATTTAAACATTTCTTCCTCATTTCAGGTCAATTGACTTAATTTGCAAAGGTGAAAATAATCCGTCAAAATATTTATTTGCAAAAATGTTTTAACGGAATTTAGAATTGAATAGACAGGTCCTACAGGACATATTTAAATTAGCTTTGACGCCTATCAAAATAATTATTAGTTTCGACATTTTTGAATAAAAATGATCACCATTGACAATATTACAGTTGTTCCATCAACATTCAACGTTTTTATGAAATTGTTTAAAATTCGGGTTTTCTAGTTTTATCTTATCTTAATTTTAATCTATTCTCCTTCTCATCCCTTCCTGCTCACATCTGTTCCCGGGGGGAGGGGGTGAATTGGGGGCGGGGGTAAATTTTCAATTTATAATTATAGGAGTACAGTTAGATTGTTTTTGAACTTTCATCATCTAACTTCCTGTTCTAGCAGAAACAATCCATGATGCCTTATCGTCATTCGGCGCCAATTTTACCCCCCCCCCATTCATCCTCCCAGCTAAGTCATCTTTCCCATATATTGCTAATTTTGGACCTAAAACTGTGGAATATGATGCACAATTTGTTACATGCATATTGGATTATTCAAAATCATAACTTGAGTCTAACGGTGTCTTCTTATTCCACTGGAATATTTTATGATTTTCTCCAATCCCTCCTGTACCTTTAGTACATGCCTGAGTATACTTTAAATGGAAGTCGTAATGGGATTTAAAATCTGAATTTTTGTATTTTAATCATCGTCAAATCCTTCTCCACCCCCGGCATAACGTCTTTTTTTTGGAGTAACATTTTGTTTTAACGTTTAACACCTCTTCCCCACCCCCCTACCTCCCTACCCCTTGAACAAAATGTTTAAAGCTCAAAATATCCTAAAAAGCATCAATTTCAAATTATTCAGAGCTGATTAAAGTTCATGGGTTCACACATTTTCAAGAAAATTTTACATTTTTAAAATTTTTTAATTTAACTTGCAATCCTTGGGCTTTCTAGGATGAATAGGATTTGGATGGGATCGGATTGACTTTTAGAATGTTTATTGTTAGATCTGGGTCAAGTTCGGCCATTAATCAGAGACCCTTCTACACTTTAATAAACTTTTCGCGGTTTTTTTGTTCTTTCCCGCCATTTTTTTTTCATTTAAAGTTCGAAGAAAAACTTCTATGTTTTTATTTAATAAATGGACTTGGTATGATTTTAAAATATTTTTTCCATCTTCCCTATCTTAGAGACAGGGAGGCAGGGAAAGGTGTTCAGAGTAATAATTTGTTTAAATTTACGGTTTAAAATCCGAGCCTAGCTTTTAGTTAGTCATGCTCTAGATTTCTTCAACTACGGAGATAGTTAAACATATCAAGATATTTAAAAAAAAGTACATCTAAAAATTTGGATTGGGGCTTGTACATGCGAGCTGTACGTGAATACAGTACAAAAACCTTAATGTAATTGCACAGAAGAAAATTAGTATTTACACCCTTCACATATATTTAATATTAACATTCATACCGTGCTAAAAATGTTCAGTTCATTTTAAATGTAAATTGAAATTAAACTGTTTCATATTTTCAGATGTAACCTGATATTTGGGCAGTTAGAAAACTAGAGTTGAGATCTCCGCTGCTGGAGACTGTAACGAGGGAATGAAGAGACAGCGTAGAGTCTCCAACGTCAGGGCCATGGATTAGTCCTGCTGTATAAACAATTCAATATGCACTCCCCGGCTCACTGATATTCAACCAACCAACCCATTGTGTTCCACAAATATATTTTGGTGGAAAAAAAACACTGAAAAAATTTTAAAATGGAGACCGAAAGAATGAAGATTAGCCATACTCTGTCTCTCTCCGAGACCACTAGTCTAAAAAGAGATCAGGTATTATTATTTTTATTTAATTCTGCAATCCTTTTGCAAAAAAATGCATTTCATTGTTATTTTTTCTTTGCAAAGTTTTCAGCCCAGAAATTTATTCTTTTGAACCCTTTGAAGTTTGAACCTACACTTTACAGTCTACAGAGTGTCTTTAAGAAATTACAATTCCAGTGGTAGTAGAATTGTGTCTTTTTTTGACACCCTGCTATGTCTGCTGTCTATTTGACTGTCACCTGTCTGGCAATGTCTGTCTATCTGTCCATAAGTTTGTTTAAGTTTCTATGGAATAAGTCTAAAACCAAACCTAAAAAGAAGTCCCCCCCCCCCGCATAAATTTGAGAAAATCCACAATTTTTTCTCTAAGCCCCTATATAGGAGCCGACTATTGTACTAAAAGGGGCAAAGATAATAAAATATTGTGGGGGCGGGGTTCATAAATTAATTTCGATTATATAGTTTTTTATTATGTTTTATCTTCTATTATATTATCCAGAACCACCCCCTACCCTCGTTGGCCCCTTGAATGGTGGAAAGCCCCCCCCCCCC
>NW_019402188.1:166812-177547 GCF_000591075.1 Eurytemora carolleeae
GGGGTAGGCACATTTAAGAAGGGTGCTCAGTGCTGACTTAAAAAGCTGTTGGCTAGCTAACTAAAAACCATTACAAAGTATAAAATTCCAGTTTCTGATGATGTCAAAAATTATTGAATTCAGCTTTGATGACTTTCCAATTATTTGTTCACATGAGAATGAATATATGATAAATTGAGGGGGGGGGGGTTGATGTTACCAAAAAGCGGACTCTTTATGGTTTAAAGGGGAGGGTTTCCTGAAAACTGTAAAGTCATTGAAACATAGTTTAATGTCAATTTGACTTACACCCTCCCCCACCCACTGGACTTGAGGGACTTTTTTGCGGAGCTACGGTATTATTCTGATTCTAATATTCATTAAATAAGATGATTTTATTTCCTTCATCCCCCTCCCCTCCCTCCCTCATCCTATTTTATGAACTCACTTCCCTAGCGTATACGATACCCCGCCAACTGCCTTAAAAATGCGTCACAGCTTAACAACCAATGTATACCCCCTTTCATAAAATTCAAAATATTTTTAAAAGTTGGAACTTTTAGAAATTATGTAATTACCAGCCGTAACAGCGTTAAAAGTTATTTTAATTCTCATAAGAAAATAGATCTTTGAGCAATTTAAGGTTTTTAAAAAATTGACAAGATGTCCGTTTGATTTTTTAATTAACGCTGTAAAAGTAAATTGTTGTTTAACAAAGCTATTTGCGTTATCTTCTATAATCTTTATTAAGAAGCTGAAGGGGCATCTAAAACTTATCTTTTTTGGCCTCTTTTCAAATTTTTAAAGTTACATTTGATAAAAGGACACTCTTAGATAATTTATCTAATTAAAGTTTGTTTAGTTTTTAATTAAAAATGGATGGCCCCTGTTAATGCTTTAAGGAACACTTAAGCATAATGAATTTCTATGCCTGCTTTCAGACTAACCATGTCAAAAACGCCAAAGTTGTTTAGACTCTCAGCAGGAGGGGGGATTAATGAAAGAAGCCCCACCCATGGGGGGGGGGGGAATGGCGGCACGAGCGTTTCAAGTTGTCGGATTTTCGGTGAAACCGCCAAAAATGTTTCGGGGGCTAAAAGTGTCGATTTACAGTATTATGTTTCAGCAAAAAATGCTTTAAACTTGACTTTTAGTCCAGTACGCGTAATCTTACACATGTCTCAGTTTAGTTTTAATTAAGGATTTTCTCACAATTTTCTGCAGAACGGTTTTTTTGATCCCGTCAATCCTGGCATTTTTTCAACATAAAAATATTTATTGATTTTTGTTTTAGAACCAGAACGAGGAGAGTCCGAATTTTGTCAAGGAAAAAGAACATTCTATATTCATAACAATTCAAAATTTCCATTTTCCATTTCCGCGGACACTGTTGATTGATAGAATTATGCAAATCCACAATTCGAACAATTCAACTTTTATAAGAAAATTTTTCTTTTCCAAGTCCTTTCTTCTTTTCAACAAATCAGAAAATTCATAATTTAATAAATGTTCTTTTCCTAAAGGATCCGTCATTGCGCATCGGAACACGCCTTACAAAAAGCGCGTCTTGGTTCAATTCCTTATCCCGGCGGGCGTCGAGAAAAACGCCGATTAAGAAACGATCTTTTGCCGCATTTTCATCTGGCAATGAATCTTTCACTGCTCCGTGTCCTCGTTTAAACAAGTAAGTTTAATCGCCATTTTTATTCTCTTAGAGGCGACAAAATATGTATTTATTGTCGCCTCTAAAACTGGTGTTGGACCTAAACAACCATTTTTATGTGTTTCCATTGTCCAATGTCTCATAAACAAGCATCATTTATGTAATTTGTATGTTCTTTAAATGTTCTAAAAATCTTTATCAAAGTTTGTAGGTCTATTTTTAAAAATGCATATTTTTGTAACATTTTAAAACATACTTTAACTTCTTCTTAGAATACTATCTCTTTGTAGACATGAAGAATAAAATAATGTACTGCATTTAATCGTTCAATTGTCTCGCATTATGTACTGTTCATGTTCAGTGTCACGCCGTGACAGTACAACGAACTAACACTAGTACGTCTGATGATGTCCTGAGAAAAATACATAAAAAAACTCTCATTTAAATTCTTCGACAATTATTCTCAATGCACATGTTAGACAAATTGCAGTCAACAGGGGGTTGGTTTACTGTCCAGGGGGGGGGGGTTCTTTTAATTGTTTCAATTGGTCATTTAAAGCCATTAGTGCAGAGATTGTTTTCAATTTGCCAAGGTTACCTAAAATTGGTGCACTTTTGTTGGAGAGAAACCGCCGCAAATTGACCCAGGGGGAGGGGGTGATAACATTTTATGACCCCTGTTCAAGGGTGCTAAAGTGAACTACCAAATATTTAATTTTAGTGCTAATTAGACATTTTGTGCATGCAGCGATATATCACAACTTTGCGAAAAAATTCGCAAAACTTATCGAGGGTATACCAGGTAGGAACCTTGGAGTGGAAAGTTAAGTAAAAAAAAAACTTCAAGAGAGATAAAAAACATTTAATTTTAGACCACTTTTAGAAAAGAATTAAAAGACTCCAAAATCAATTCTTCTGAATTCTCTTCCTTCCTTTCAATGTATAGTAAAGTAGTATAGTATATAAGTAGAATAGATAAATGTATGCACGTACGTGGAACAATTTAAATTTTTGTTGTAATTTAAATTTTTCTTGTTTAGGTCAGATTGGGATGTTCGAAGGAGCCCGGTTTTGGTCGCCCCTGACTTACTTTTAGGGGCACCTATCCACTCCACATCCCGGTCAACTGATTGTTTAGACTTGGACTCCACGTCAGCAGGTAGTTTTTGCGACGTCGCTACGCCGACTTTAGAGCCGGCGTCGCCGTTGCAAACCTGTCTTTGTCATTCTGAATCCTCCCCGACCCGATACAGGGTTCGGTATAGGGAGAAAATGCGTAAATACCATGCCGTCATTCGACTAAACAATTCTACATCAGATATGTCAACCCTCGACCTGTCGAACCTGGAGGAGGGGGAGGTGCCTGAAAACCCCGCCCTCTACTACACTATAGATTCTAGGAGGCTGGCCAGCAAACATAAGAAGAGCTTAAAAGAAAGGTGAATTATAATTATAATGGTTTTAGATAAATATCTAAAATTCTTAAAACCATGATATTTTGTTTAAATAAATAAGAATACAAATATGGTTTCTAATTATTTAAGCAAACAGATACATTTATGCAAATTACATTTGGTTCCCCAATATAATGTCTAAGCCACTAGAGAACAGTGTGCAGTGTCAAAAGCAAATGAGCGATTGTGTCAATCTTTTTTATCTATGTCTGAAGCCAAACTTTATAAGCCGTTAATTTGTAGATTTTAACTCTTACAAAGCGGTTGCATCGCATTCTTTAGTTTTGCACTTGACACTCATAAAATCAACGGAAGATAAATTCAGTTTATAATTAAAGGGACAGTAAGCGTAAAGTGACCCACCATGCAAAGTTAGCAATACCCGATTCACAATGCTACCCTTGAAGCCTTTATTAAACAAAAAATGTGGAAGATAGTTTTTCTAATAGTGTTTAATTCTGATAATTCCTTCATGGTTTTTTTGTAGTAGAAATTCGTAAGTCATTTCGGAAGAGAAAACACGATAGAAAATGATTAGTGTTCAAAGTTTTAAACATATTTGTATGTGAAAAAGTTTAAAATTACCGTTGTGAACAAGGTATTGCCCTTGATCACTTTAAATTACGTTTACAAATGTTCAATCGACTGGTTTGCCAAGAAACAATTGAAGGTTGAAAAACTGAGTAATATTGTGAATTAAATTAGCAAGGTTATAGAGTAAAAATCTAAAGAAGATATAACATGATGTATAGAGAGGGCCTTGGGGTTAATTTTTAATTAAATATATAAATATTCTTGTAACATTGACCAGTACTGTACTTTCCTGTAAAAAGGAGCCAAACCCAGAAAATGTAAATTGAAAGAATTTAGGAAGAGGGGGGGAGGGGGTTACAAATTCTTACTTGGGTTTACAGGTTTATTTAAGAGCAATTAGTTGTATCTTCTAGTCCTCTTGTTCTAACCACCACTTTGCTAAATTAGGTATGCAGATTTTTTCAAGAAAGGATTCTTGAAAATTACAAGGACAGTGCTTTGAAGATGTCTGACCTATTTGTAGAATAATTAGCTTAAAAGCTAATAAAGTTTACAGCCCTTTTTGTCTTTACTTTGCATCCTTTTTTAGGACCTACGCTTAAGATGTTTTTGATGCAACTATACCGCTAGTTTTTATTATTGAAAATATTTCACTGTTTGACTAAAAAAAAGATATTTCTAGTTTAAGAATATTTCTGAATATTTGCTGACAAATCTGATCTTGTCATGCTCTTGAGAGACATATTCAATTTCCTTGATTTTTCAACTATTTTATAGGGTTTCTTTTTCATTACAATGTATTTTTTTGGCTTCTTTAGTCCTTAGTAAATACTGGATAAAGGGTTTAGAACTTTTCATTTGCAGAATTAAACTTTGCAATTTTCTGAAGCAGTTTCAGCCATAACCTAGTTTTTTTTTCACGATAATTAGAATTTAAGTTTTTTTATTTAATTTTAATCTCCACATTCGCATTCATTAATCAGTATCTTTTCACTTTTAATAATTTAAATAATTTAAAGTAACCATCCATGAAAAGTTGGCCATGCCCGATTTACAACGGTACCCTTGAAACTTTAATCTTATTAAAATTGGGGTAGATACCGTCGTATTTCTGACTCAAAAAGTTTTTTTTCTGTGAATTTTTCCATTGCTTCCAAAAAGCAAGAAATACGCAAGTCTCTTTCGCAGAAAAATCGCAAACAAGCAAAAACATTCATATATAATTCATCCTTGATCAAACAGACAAAACAAATAAATCAAGCATTGCTATCTTTGCATGGAGGGTCAGTTGAAATCAAGCTTATAGTTCCGTTCCTTTAATAGTTTTTGTACAAATTTTTTACATTTTACTTTTTTTGTAGAAAGTTGTTGAACGGCGTGAAGAGGTTTAACTTGGACCCTGAGGAAGGTTTAAAATATCTTCAGGAGTTTAACTTCATCGACAACAAGCCGGAGTCAGTCGCTAAATTTCTTTTTCGACAAGAGAGATTGTCGAAGAAACAAATAGGTAATGATTGTCACTTTATATAAAGGAAAATTAAGTCTTTGTCTGAAACTCTTATTTTCTAGTCTCTGCATCTCTGCAAGCTAATGTCGTAGACCATAGATATCTCAAACTATGAATTCTATTAGATCTAATATCAAAGGTTTACACCATCAGGTTGCAAAGATATAAGGTTCAGAAAATTTAAGTTTATGTCAAAGACTTAATTTTGTTGCGATTTTAAAGCTTTCTTAGATGAATGTATTAACTTTATTTCAAGTAGGGGGCAATCCCCCCCCCCATCCACATCCATCAAAATCTTTTCCTTGTATGCCTATCTTCTGTGTTTATCTGACAGATTATAATGTTAGTTATTCCACGAACCGTGTTAGTCAGGGCGCCCAGGAATTCCCGGACTAATTTTTCCGCTTAGCATGATTTTTATCAGAAACTGGTTTTATCTTTGCATTGCATATCTCTGCAAAATAACGTATAATTTANAGGTGGCCCCCTTCACATCTTCATAACATTCCTTTCTCACTTTCCTTTCCGCATACATTTTTTACTTGATTAAATATATTAGATTTTAATTATGAATACCGTTTAATTTTTTACTAACATTTTAAAATTTTTCATCTTTTTTTGACGAAACCTACTTATCTACCTACCTAACATACTTACCTACAGTCCTACCTACTTAATGACCTACCTTCTTACCTACCTCTCTCACTACCTAATTATTACAGGAAAATATTTGGGAGGCCATCATCAATTTAACAAAGATGTTCTCCGACATTTTGTTGAATGCCATGAGTTTACCCAGTTACTACTAGTCCAAGCCCTCAGGCAGTTTCTCTGGAGTTTTAGGTAAAAAAATAATTTTCCTGCAATTTTGCAATTTTCCCGGATTTTTTTGGCGAGAACACTTAGGTTTTCTACATTCACACAATTCCTAAGTTTGCAGTTTCTTCCGTAGAACTCGCAATATATCGTGAATCATCAAAACTTGCCCAGCTGTATTTTAAGTTGCTTGTTTTCTATATGTATGAATCATAGTGTCACAATTCCTTATATTTGACAATGTTTTCAAAGGATTGAGTCAAATGTTAAGTTTTAACTCCTGGGTTTTATCTACGGAAAAAAACATCTACTTTAACGTTGCCCCTAGGGCTTATGCAAATTGAAAATTTAGCAGTAAAATATATTTTTGCGAATAATTTGCACTGACTAGGGGTCGTTTTAAATCAGTGTTTAGTGGGGGGGGGGGGGGTTTAGAGACTGTTAATATGTAAATTCCGTATTGACAAGATCGTTTAAAATTTTTGCAGTCCTAATTAGCCCGCAAAAATTCAGCTCTTTGCAATTTTAAATCTGTGCTGGACAAAGCGGTATTCTCGGCGCTTTTGCAAAAATTATACTTAACACCTTCGACATTGCTCAGACAGCGGGGCAGCATTTTTACAAGTGTTTTCACTGTGCCAAAAAAGTTGGCGAAATTTTTAAATTGCGAGCAAACTACAATGCTTGCAGCAATATTATTTGTATCTTCAATTACTACAAGCCCAAGGCTATAAAGTAAGAAATGAGGCGGGGGGTTGAGAAAGAGGGACGGGGTTTATGAGTTTATAATATGTGAAGGGACAGGTTTATTTAAGAGGAAGTGTAGCATATCGGTTCAGTTGGGTTTAATGAGCATATAGGTGATAACAGATCAACCAGACAAGAGCCGGGGAGGACATATTTATTTCTTTATTTAAATTATTATTCCCTATATTTCAGACAATTTCCCCGAAGGGGTCATCCATCTTTTGTGAAGCCCATCCCTGTCCCCTTGGGGGTTTTCACCCCCCACCCCTTCCCCCTCCCTATAATCCTTTTACAGTTCTCATGTCTTCGCAGAACTTTGCGAAATTTCTTTTGCACGCATTTTAGGCAGATTTACTGGGAAACGTTTGCGGATTTTCTTAAAACAGAGTTTCTGAAAGATGTTTTGCTAGTTCGTTGTAATTCATTATAATCCTAGGGACAGTTGTAGAGGGAAAAATCGGAATTTCTATCTATAAATGGCGTGAAGCCTGCCAAAGAGGGAAGAGAAGAGGTTTCATGTTGTGTTTAATCTAAAAATAGCATGCACACATTGCACACAGCCATGCAAATCCTTTCTTTCTTTACACAGATTTTAAAGTATTTCTGAAATTCAAAGAATGTTTCTGCCCTCTTAAGAATCTAGTTCAAATCATTCAATAAGAATTTACAAAAATAACGAAATTTTCAACATTTTCAACCATTTTCCTAGATTTCATGATTAGAATATCGAATTTTTAAACTATTTTTCTTCAAACTCAAGATAGAAAACAAATGCCTAAAAAATAATCATGAATGAATTTAACCAACTGTAAACTTGAATTTATTGGCAAGGATGCAGGGATTAATAAATACTTCAATTAAGCCATAGTAGCAAGTGATGCAAGTTTCCTTGCAAAAATTCGCATATTTTCTTCTGCGAAATCTAATCAAATCTCTGTTTGACCGCGCTTGCAAATTAAACAATTCACTCTTAACATTTGGATCCATCTAAAAGGGATGAAAGGATGAATGAATGAATGAATCAATGAATCAATCAATCAATCAATCAATATAAAATAAATAAAATGTTTTTTAGGCTGCCTGGTGAAGCCATGCAGATCGACCGAGTCATGGATGCCTTTGCAGCCCACTACTGTAGACAGAACCCTTATCTTTTTGAGGTATTTCATATTTTTACGATCTCTCATTAGCTGAAAGCAGATTTTGTGGCTTCTGATTGGTCGGAACTTAAATCCATCTGATAACGAAAGATACGAATCAGATTAAGAATTAAAAATTTTAAACTTAAAATACAAACATTCTATATTTATTAATTTATCTATCTGATCTATTATTGATTTATCTTTAAAGTTTAATCAATACTTTTAAAATAGCTTTTCTCCGTTAGTAAACAATTCAACTTCTTTATACTTATGTTTATATTTCTATCAAACTTATTTTACCTTAGCTTAAGTCCGTCATCATTCATCATGCGTCAATTGAACTTTTTCAACTTTTCAACGTTTAACTTTTGACTTTAGTTTATAAGATTTCAAGGCTAATAAAACTATTTCTAGTCTAAACAGAAAACAGGATTAAATTGCATTTGTGCAATCAAATCTACATGTTAAGTAGATTTTCTTTATATATTTATGTAGCATTCGCAAAAAGAATTTTAAGTAGTTATTTCAAATCAGACATTAAGTACAGAGTTAATAAAACGCAAATTTACAGTTCAAACTACAATATAACATTTTACGGTACTGTACTTAGCTGTACTTTATGCAATGTAATGAACAGTACTCAAAAGTGCATGTACAATTTTTTTTAAATTAAATAATTTTTTGTTTGTTAGGAAACAGACACCTGTTTTATCCTGTCCTTCTCTATCATCATGTTGAACACTGCCCTTCACAACCCCAACGCCAAGATGAAGATCACGGCGGAGCAGTTCATCAAACAGAACAAGGGAATTAACTCAGGAAGAGATCTTGCGCCAGATATGCTGGAAGCCATTTTTAGGTAAATAAGTGCATCAATCACTGTACTGTACTGTACTCTACTGTACTGTACTGTTCTGTACTGTACTGTACTGTACTGTACTGTTCTGTACTGTACTGTACTGTACTGTTCTGTACTGTACTGTACTGTGCTCTGCTGTACTGTACTGTACTGTTCTGAAATGTACTGTGCAGTACAGCAGTACAGTGAGACTTCTGAGAAGAGCAGGATTTCTTTGGGTTTAAATAAAGTATATGTTTAAAATGTACAATGTACATTGTTTTTATCCGCAATTCTCATTCGTTTATAGTGGGCCAACCAATTAAAACAACCTACTCTGGTTAGGCGGGTCCAAACTACATAGTAAATTGTGATTTTTTTATTTGTATTATCTTGTGCTTTGTAGTTGAATAAAATATGAAATATGAAAATATGATTAAAACATTTTATTTTTAGAAACATAAAGGAGGAACCGTTTAAAATTCCTGATGAAACCTACGACGACCTTATGTACACATTCTTTTCTCCTGAACGAGAGGGCTGGCTTCTAAAGCAGGTAAAAATTGCGGATTTTCTAACACAAATCTTTTCATTTTGTTCATCACCGTCGTTTTAAAATGAGATTTTTAAATGACATTTTATGTTGGACCCCTTCCCCCCTTGACCCTTTCGAAAGTGATTAATGTCGTTTTTCGCCATCAACTCTTCAGGATTTCTTTCAATTAACTTGCAGACCCCCCAAGTGAACTGAATAGTTTATATTTTGACCCAAGCTCCCCACCCATACATCAGCTGGGAGTGTAAGGTTGCACAACCCTCCCCCCTCCCCACAAAAATGCCCCCCCCTTTTGCTACTTTCATCTTCTATTATGCATGTATTAAATTACACTTTGTCTTCCGGCGCGGTCCGCTCATAACAACAAGAAGTTCAATCAAACCTCCGCCATTTAATAGAAAAATATTTTACTATTTTTTTTTCTTGAAAGATCAATGCTATCAACTTGTTTTGACTCGGACTGTTAATTAGAAGAGGGGGGGTTTATGGGTAACATTAAAGCTTCTTGTTCTACATCTTGGATTTCACTATCTTTCCCCTCTTTTCATAGCTTTCAACATTTTAACTATAAAATGTTCCCCTTGTTGTTTTCTGGTCTCTAACTCTGCAATAACAAAAACTTTGCAAAAATAAGAAATTATTTAATTTGAAAATCGTTTATGTATTTTCAAAACTCTGAAACATTTGGACCCATTTTGAAACTTTGGACGGGTCTAAACAATCAGAGGCTTCATAAACACTTGCATTATTTTGGTTGAATAGGTTCGGAATTTTATCAAGATCTAACCGTTCTTATCAGGCTTTGCGATCTCATATTTCTCGGAGATTTCACATTTTAAAAGAAATTAAACGATAACATTTTTCAAAACTAACAATGGGGTAAAAAAAAATAAAATCAATGAATTGAAAAAATTTGATATTTTTTAGGATTTATTTTTGGATCGAACTTGGATCATTTTACGAGACAGTTCTTAAATGATGCTCAAATCTTTTTGTTCATTATTTCTAAATTTCAAACCGTTTGATCATCCCCCCCCACACACCCCCTTTCTTGGATCATCTCCCCCCTACCCCCTTTCTTGGATCGGAAAAGTACGTTCTCATAAAGATTTAGACAAAAATTGAAGACTTTTTGAAAATGCTGTTAACATCAAATATGAAAATAATAATTCCATATTACTTCCCGTTACAAAATTGGTCTGAATAAGTTCATTGCCCACTTTATTTTAGATCTTCATGAGTCATTGCCCCGGTTTTTTAGGAAATAAAACGAAATAAAAGATCACATTTTACCAGTTAAAAAGTGTGAATTCAACATCTTTTATCATTTAAACAATACCATCAGCTGCTTTTACCAACCAATTTCAAGTTACTTTTCAATATATATTATTCACCATCCTTTAAAATAACCAACCATTCAAACCGACAAATTTGTCCAAAATTAGCATTTTAAACAATACGATGATGGAGTGGGAGGAGGAGGAGGTGGGGGGGGGGCC
>NW_019402188.1:178221-182155 GCF_000591075.1 Eurytemora carolleeae
GGGGGGGGGGGGGAGGATTGTTAATAAAGAGTAGAACAAAATAAGGTGGGAAAGGGTGAATTGTGTATCTTGAATAAGTTTCTAAATTATAATTTAATCAAAGAAACTTGGATTCTTCTAATCTTTAATAGTTTGTAATTCTCCTTTATTTGACCAGAATAGAACTTCCAGTTTTCCACGTGATAAATCCACTAGTCTATTCTTTATTAACAATTCCTATTGTAATAAGATCTCCTAAAATAATAGGGTTCAAATCTTAAAAAAAGATCTCCCCATTCTATCTATTAAATCTCTCCCCTTAAGTTTTACAATGCCCAGATACCATCTCTTTGCATTATATAGAATAATTTTCTAGAGAACTCACAAGTAAATCTTTCCGTGCTTGTTAATAGTACCAGAATAAGTCTTTCCGTACTTACTAATAACCCCAGAGCAAGTCTTCTTGTACTCTTTGATTGACCCGGAGTACGCCAGTTCTCTTTCCAAACACAACTTTCCTACTCTAAGGAAGACCTAGAGAGAAACTTGAACCCTAGTTTTCATTGCAGGGGGAGAGATGGAGAGAATTATTCTCGCTCTCTTCAAAATAATTTCAGTCCTTTGTAATATAACTGACAGTGTAGCGGCAGACTGAATAGAAAGGGGGGGGGGTGCACCCCCTCCTTCTTATTTGGAAAGAACATATAATAAAACGAGACCAAATTCAATTACTCGCGCTTGTTCAGAAATATTTATTCTGTTTCTGGGAAAGAGCGAAATTTCACGCGAATATTTTTAGTATTGTTTAGCATTTTTGCACAAAAAGTCGGGTTAGACACACTACTCGAGGTTAACGAGTGGGAATAGGAATTCTAGTTTTGTGATGTATCTCAAATCAACTGAATAGACGTAAAAGAATATATTACCGTGGGTGGGTTGTGTGCTGTATAACTTTAATAAAGAATTTATTTGATTTCTATTCAAAAAGTTATTCCAAAACATAATTAAAATAAAAAATATGAAAGACTACAAACAAACAAGAATCTGACAGAGCCTCTTTTTAAAAGTTTAAAAACTTTAAATGGTTAAAAACATTACAGAAAAATAATTTAGTTTTTACTCATTTTTAATATTTTTTTATCAGGGTGGAAGTTGGAAGAACTGGAAGCGAAGATGGTTTGTCCTCAATGATCGTTGTCTCTACTATTTCCAACATACCGCGGAAAACGTTCCCAAGGGAATCATTCCTCTCGAGAATGTGCGCGTGCGCGCGTTGGATGAAAAAGACGGAAAGAGGTATTGTTTTATATACTTATTTTCAGAAAAGAAAAATTAAAACATTATTTAAAAAAAATATTTATTGGATTTTTATAAAATATTTTTTTTTTAAGATGGGTGTTTGAGATTTACTCTGAACAAGCAGATATCATTAAAGGATGCAAGACTGATAGTTCTGGAACTGTTGTTCAAGGAAATCATAAATCCTACAGGTAAAACAGGCTCTCCATTGTTTTTATTTCAGCAAGCGCCATGTTTTTCTTACAACTTGTGTGTAGTCGTCTTTGCTTCAAAACCACAGCCGCGGCATGTTCTAGTCGTCTTTGTTTCAAATCTGTCACTATTTTTACCAGGAATTTATGTATAAAAGCAGTTTCATTTCCCTTTCTTTGATTAAACTTCCGCAGTATCTTGCATGTTTAGTTTACAAATCAAGGTTTCCCCTCTTTTCGTTTTCTAAAAATGTGGTATGATGACAGCACTGCATGGCTTGATAGATTTTTGCACATTGCTTTGAAACTAACACTGGGTTTGCAGAACTTATGCAGTTTCTTTAGATTTGATAATTTTAACACCTGGAACAATTTGATTTTGATTACTTCTAATTTCCATTTTTATTCAGTTAAGTTTTATTTATTTATTTATTTATTTATTCAGAATGTCAGCTACGAGCAAAGACGACATGGATCAGTGGATCGAGTGTATCCAAGACTCGATCAGAGACAATCCCTTCCATAAGATCATCGCCGATAAAAAAGCTGCCATTCGGCGACGAAGTGGGAATAAGGTGATCGTCCCGATCATCCCAGCGGCGGCCGGGGATGGGATGTCTCAGGACGAGGACGATTAAAAAAGACGACCTCCAGGTTCTTAAAGAGCTTTGATCAGCGGCTAGTGAATTTTTAAGTGATTTCATTCATTTTTATATTTTGGACTGAGTCCAAAAGTCCATCAAATCTTGTTATTAGAAAAGAGTGTCCTAACTTGTCTTACTTTTTGTGGTCTAACAAGACCGAATCTCTTCCCTTTGTCGGTGATAATTATAGAAAAATCGTATTTGGAGGATTTGTTGAACTATAATTGCTATATTCTTATATTCTTACAAAACTGTTTAAAGTTCTATATATATTAAATTAATGTAAGTTCTATGCTCCTTGACGAATATGTGTCCAACATCACCGACACTCTTCTTCTTTCCCTAGTATTTTTTCAATGCTGTATTATAATTATTTTATTGAGAATATTTTATTAATAAATGTTATCTGTACACTCACATGTTTTTCTCCTTGCTAGGATAGGGATCAATTATTGTCAATTTTTTTGAAATTTTAAGATTGATAATTGAAAACTTCATCAAAATGAATCTTTAAAATTTTTGTTTCTATAAAATACTTAAAGATAAGTAGTTTTGGTATTTTTCAATTTTCGTATATTTGTACATTGCCGTTTTAGTTTGTACTTTCATAAGTTCTATTTTCGCGGATTTATCTGGTTCGCAGTTGTTTGGGGAAAGCATCATCATATGTCACTGTTTGACTTTGAATGAATATGAGTACTGGGCCCTTATCAGCTGGAATGTAAAAACTGCATGACGTCAATTTTGTAATAACAGATGCATTTTAATCGCCCTGTGATTCAATAAAAACAATATTGCCCTCATGCTGCGGAAAATAAAAATTGTAGTTAAATATCAACAATAGGGCCTCAGTCACGAGGGTAGTGTTAGTATGATTAAAAGGAGGGCCCAGTCCTAATTAAAAAGATCATAGTTTATGCGAGCATGCCTGATTCACAGCAATACTATAATTAAAAAGCAATTTTTAGAGAGTGGAAGAAAGATATCTTATTCATCCTTTACAATGTAACACTTTTAAGAGGACCGTTTAGAGATTGATAATCGGTGATTCGAGGACCAATTGAAAATTACCTCTTGTACATTTAAGGAAAGTTAATCGGGAGTTTAAGTATGTTACGTTCTCCATTTTAATATGGTTTCATGACTTTCATGAACGCGGAAGGATTATCATTATTTTAAACAAATTCAAATATGATTCCATGTTTAATGTTTACTTAAACATAAATACTATTTATTTTCTAACGGCTTTTTGGCACGATCGTTTAAGAAGATTGGCACGCACTTTATCCTGTATGGAACTAATTGTAAATTGTTACGTTTACTTAATTTCCAAAATTTGAACCATTGTTGTAATACATTCCTAGAAAATATCAAATATTGAATTCCCCGCCATTTTTGATCTTCCTGTACATTACAATGATATACTCAGATGTGGCTATTTTACAGCATTTTAACTCCTGTGTTTTTGCACAATTTCAATTGCACCAAGATCATTTTTTGATAAATATATTTAATCTTTCTTGTCAATGTTTTCAAAATCTTTTGGTATTGTTCCATTAGAAAAATTTAAAAAATACGATAATTAATTTATTTAAAAAATGTTCAATACATTATGGATAAAGTCCAGAAATACAAATTAAGAGTAAGAATACTTTTAAATTGCCCTTAGATTCGTATGATTATTGATAGACTGCATCTCTATATTAAACTTGTTGAATGTTTTCAAATGAAAACGCAAGTTTTTTAATAATTCTACTGTTTAGCAAGGTTTAGGGAAAATAAGAGGGGGGGGGGTGTTGAGGGTTTATTGTTAAAGTGGGG
>NW_019402188.1:182847-202799 GCF_000591075.1 Eurytemora carolleeae
TATATATTTGAATACATTTGTCTATTACATTTATTATATATTTGAATACATTTGTCTATTACATTTATTATATATTTGAATACATTTGTCTATTACATTTATTATATATTTCAATACATTTGTCGCGTACATTCATTATATATTTCAATACATTTGTCTATTACATTTATTATATATTTGAATACATTTGTCGCGTACATTCAAAATACAGAATTTGTTTCTTCATTGATTTCTTCCCAGGTTAACTTCATTGATAAGGACTAAACTATAAACTTAAATTTCTTTTTACAGAACTCATGTACACCACATGTACTCAATGACATAAGAACAGCCAATGTTTGCACAACCGACCTAGTTAATCTATAAAATAGGAATATATTTAAAACATCTCTGTACATTTATATCTTTCAAGATGAAAAATGTCGTCTTATGAGCAATCTATCTTTATTTATGATTTTATCTGTATCACTAGAATCTCCCTAGAAGGGACTGATTCATTTAGTGTACCGTCCCGTTTTGCCTGATATAGTCTCACACTGAACTTACCACAGACAGAAGCATCCTGTTTCTTTTATTTGAAATCCAGCATGTTTTCGTCTTTATTTCAACAATCTTTAAACTTACAAATTTGTTTACTCTTTACTTTTTCATTAAAAATGTATATGCCATCAAAAAATTATTTAAGAAAAAAGGCTATAAAGTTATGTATAAGGGGTCAAATTGTGATCGGTAGTCACAGCTTTCTGAAATATTGACTGAACCGTTAAATCCACGTGGTCTGTGCGTGTAATGAACAGTTTGCTCTAGCTCCTTAAAAGCCGGTCCAGTACTTAAAATGAACCAGAGTTTACAGCATGGTATTAGTATTCTTGCTTTCCCACTTGGTTTTAGTCATGACAAATTAAAATAATTTGGAGAGAAATCGTCCACGACTTTGAACATAAGCTTTCGATTAAGGTCTTCATTCAAAAGAGTATGCAAGCGCAAGAGGCTGCATTCCCAAAAGGCTGCATACCCAAGAGGCTGCATGTCCAAGAGGCTGCAATCCCAAGAGGCTGCATGCTCAAGAGGCTGCATGCATAAGATGCTGGCTCCATGTCCAAGGAGCTGAATGCTCAAGACGCTGCATGCCTAAGAGACTGCATGCACAAGAGGCTGCATACCAAAGAGACTGCATGCACTGCACAAGAGGCTTAATTTCCAAGGAGCTGCATGCTCAAGAGAATGCATGCACTTTTTCCAAGAGACTACATGCCTAAGTGACTGCATGCCCAAGAGGCTTCATGCCTAAGTGAATCGGAAGTTTAGGGCTTCAAATATGCAATTATTTCACATGTGTAACGAACATAATAAATAATAATATGCAAAATTAGTTTCCCTTTAGTTAATTGCTTTTTTCAAAATATCATGTTTATTTCTTAATCTTAAAACCCGAATATTTAGATCTTATCAAGGATTCCAAGGATAAAGCATTTCCATGTTTTGTGACAATATGCTTAGCACCACAATATACAGATACATCTAAATAGTTTGTTTTTAATCTTTGTGACAGAAACAATCTCAAGGAATAATAATTGTCTTAAAACATTTTTTTAAAGTGAATATTTGCAAATTATTTTTTTTCCATCTCATAATCTGAGTTCGTTTTCATTATGTCCATTTGAAAACCAAAATATTTTTTTTAAATAATCTATTTTGTTTGTTTATTTTCTTGTGGTTTTTAACAATTTTTTTATTTTTTTTTTATAGATTTTGATGGTTATTATATCGTTAGAACTGACGAGGGTCAACCAAGACCGAAATATATTTTCAATAAATGTGGACCTAACATCTACTTTTTTTACTCTACAGAGGTTTGGTCCATCACCATCACTGAATTTTAAATATGCTATATACTATATATACTATATATACTATATATACTATTGTGACAAAAGAATAATATACAACAACCTTTTTTTTGCAAAATTGCAATGGATCTTTATCAGACGCCTCCTTTTGATATAGCTATTAAAACGATTACTTTAAACCAAGGAGAGAATGTCACGGAGATCAAAGATGAATTTTAAAACATGCTAATTTTTGTTTAACTTTTAAATATCTAGTTTGGTGTCAAACAATCCATGTACATATCCATACAGGGTGTCCCACATCCTATTGGATTGTTTATAGCTTTAAATTGCGATTTTCAAGACTAATAAGAAAATTTCAAAAGAATGAATCGTTAAAAAATTATATAAGGCTAATATAAAAATGTTCATTTAGAAAAACCAGGTTTTTCGAGTATTATGTGCGTATTTTGGGGTGTGTTAAGGCTCATGTATTATATGAGACGCTCTGTAATAATTAGGAAAGGGGCTAGAGTTTGTGTACAATTATTGTGACGCATTGGAACAACTCCGAAACTGGTTTAAGGGCGAAAAAAACATTTGGTAAACAAGCCATGGCCTTCTTGGCCTGGTGGGCAAGCTCCGACTTTTGTTTTTAACTTTTGTTATTTTGTTTTGATAAGAACAGTTCTGAACAGTGTAAATACGTAACAGTTAAATGTGTTTAACCCCTGTCCCCCTACCTTAAGTTCACATACAAGGTTACCCAAAAAGGATGAGTATTTAATGGCGACCTAAAACTCATTAAGTTTAACGATCTGAAGAGTAAATTTGGTCTTTAACAAATCTTTTAAATGATTTGTCACAGAAAAAAATAATTTCCAGTTGATAAAACTGGTAAAGTCGTCTCTGAAGTCTAATCCTTTGTGGGAATTGGTAATCCTAGGTACCTTGGAAGTTGTGAGGCCACATTTTCAAGTTTACGTAATTTTCAGGAGCGTGACAGAAATATCAACAAGGAGGGGGGCTTGGGAGTGAGGGGTATGATGTAAAAAAAAAACATTATACCATATTTAAAAGTTCACCGTTATCTTCATAAAAAATATTTCTCTCAAAAGTTTGTAATTCCTAATTTTGAGGGTTTGCTCATGTGAACCCCTGTGTTACTTTGCGTTTTTACTCATTATTCTAAACACTATGAAGGCTCCAGCTGCAGGTGGTTTAAAATTCAGATAAACATCTCAGGCTAAAATTTCAAGGACAAGGTAATGAATTCAAAAATTTTTATTAATAATAGATTTCTTGAAAGTGAATGAAATGGACTGTAAGTTCAAGTAACCCTCCATGCAAAGATGGATATTCCCGATTCGTAAGTATTCAGAATAAAATAGATTAGTATAATCAATAAGACAAATTTTCCTGAGTTTTATAGTGATTACTTTTAAACCCATGAGAACTGCAGTTCTATCTGTTTTGATGCGAAAATAATTACAGTGCAAAATACCATACTAACTGATGTATTCCTGTATTTTTTGCAAGGAATGTAAAAGGAATTACCCCGCCCCCTTACCCTCATTAAAATTATATGATTTGATAACGGCATTCAATAAACTTCTGGGGTCGCATTTAATGAATTAAGAGTCTTTAAACCATTAGTACCTGACCACGCCAAACTTACGTAAATTGCACGTTTTTAATCATAACTCCTCTTATAAAACAGCTGTTTCGAAGAACACACAACTGTTTTAAATTTCTAATAACCAACCGGATAAGGTTCCTTCAGTATTCTTCCATATATTTGACCTTCTCAATTTGCAGAAATTATTCAGACCTAAAAATATCAAAATTCATATTTGCACGTTAAATTAAACTCTTTAAATTGTTTAGTGCAGTCCTAACTCTTCTCTATAGTTGCATAGCAAAAGTTGCAATTTCATGCCATACTTTTTTGGTGCAACAACTTAAATTTAAGGATCTCTGTCTTATTCTTCATATATAAAGTCAGAGAAGGGGGGAGGGGGGTAATGTGGGCCGAGGGGGGAAATTTTGGGGTGTAAGTTAGATAAAGACGAATGTAATCAATAATTATTTGTATTCCAACAAATATTTACAATAATGTTCTCCACCCAATTGATCCCAACCTGACAAATGATTGGAAAATGTCCGACAATACAAAAGATTTTGTTCATAAGGTGCAGACACGGTTCATGGGAGGGAGATGGAGGTTAATAGAGGTTAATAGAGGTTAGTGGAGGTTAGTAGAGGTTACTGGAGGTTAGAAAAGGTTAGTGGAGGTTAGTAGAGGGTAGTAGAGGTTAGTGGAGGTTAGTAGATGTTAGTGGAGGTTAGTGGAGGTTAAAAGAGGTTAGTGGAGGTTAGTGGAGGTTAGTAGAGGTTAGTGGAGGTTAGTAGAGGTTAGTAGAGGTTAGTGGAGGTTAGTGGAGGTTAGTAGAGGTTAGTGGAGGTTAGTGGAGGTTAGTAGAGGTTAGTGGAGGTTAGTGGAGNTATTTAAGGATCATTATTATTATTATTATTCTATTGTATTGGAATATATGTTCTTGTCATCGTTTATATATTTCTGCTGCGTACACCTGGCAGTGGCAGATACGGACAAAGAAGAAAACATTTATGCGACATTCGCTTGTACGACTTTGTGATTCTGTAGCTCCTCCAGTTTGATTTGTCTGGTTAAATATCAGATATTAAAAACATTCAATAGCTCTTTTAATTTTCATTTTTATGATTGAAAATTTAAAAGAAATCATTCTTACTTACTTTGGTTTGACGTATCAAAGCTTGCAAAGCTCTCATGCAAAATCGGCGAAAATTTTTAGAAAATCTTCTTAAAAACTGAAACTTAAAACAAGGTCTTTACTGTCGACCTATAGGTCCAAATTTAATTGATTGTAGAGGTCGTTGAACTACTTATCGCCGGTTCAAATTCTGAACCACCGATTCAAATCCTCATGAATCTTAAACTTTGATTTGAATCGCTAAGATTCAAGATTTTAAACAGCGGCGGCAGTGGTTGTTCAGCGACTTGAATTCTGTCCTTGGTTTATAAAAATGATGCAATTTTTCATGGTTTTTACGATCTCTCTGTGTTTTGAAAATGAATAGATTGTGAACAAATAACTAAAGGTTTTCCCCTTCGAACGATGGTTTAGCATGTTTTAACTTTCTGTTTGAAATCCGTAAAACTAGACTGCAAATGTCAGTCTCAAGTTTTGATTTTAAAAAGTCCAATGAACATAAAAACCCTACAATTGTTCAGTGTACGTACACGCAGTAAATTGATTACTTAAACCACTCAAAACAAACAACCCTGGTTAGGTGGGTCCAAACTGCATAGTAAATTGTGATTGCTTATTTGTACTATCTCATGCTTTGTAGTTGAATAAAAATATTAAATGATATGACTTTAATTAGATTAGCTTCTGAATACAACTATTTGCTTTATAACAATATCTAATATACACATAATTTTGCCACTGTAAAAGTAAATATTTCCATTTACTGATAGCGCCGATTGAAGGATTCATATCTCTGATTGGATAATAAGATGGATAGAAAGATAGATGTTACCACCATATTATTTCTATTGGTTTCAGAATAGCTAGACACTCTGACTGAACCCTGATTGGATCAGGCGCTACTGGACTCGGCATACAGAAGGGTTGATGTAATGTCGTCCTCCTATTCCGCAGTTTAATAGGTCTCTCTGTTGATTGTATCTGTTTGTAGTAGGTTAATTTTAATACAGTTATGTATATGTATATTTGTTGAGAATATTGGTGTAACTAGCAAAGAAGTTTATTTGTTTAGTTATTTTTTATTCAATATATTTTAATGTTTGCTTTTCTTATCAATAAATATTTGTTCACAAAAGTTAAAATTTAAATACAAATATGCTACTGGTATGGGAAGGAACAGAGATTTGCCACAAAATTTAAATTTCTAATCCCTATATCTTTGAAACCTGATAGTGTAAACCTTTGGTATTTCTAACTTAGATTAATTGATCTAACAAAAAAAAACAAGTTAGAAATATACAACATTTACGACATTCATGGGTCAGAGTTTGTTGCAAAAATTCCCTTTATTGATAATTAAAAGTTGGAGAAAATTTTATTTCCTATGTTTGTAATTCCTTTATAATTAATTTATTTGTATGCAATGCATTTTATTATTTGCTTTCCTTATCAATCAATATATAATATGTATATGCTAAAATTAAGCAAAAATTTAGCCTCTGAATCTTTTCTAAAAAAAATCAATTTAACTTTTTTTTAAATTTTAATTTAGGTTAATAAAAAATATGTTACAACAATTGCCACAAGAAAAAAGAAAAAAATCAACTTTTAAATATATTTTTGTTGTATCGATATATTTTTTATTCAATTTCTTCATTCCCTTAACAATCTTCTCAGCAATTCATCCTCATATGACATTAAATAAAAGTATATATCGTTTTAGATTGAAATTTTCAATTACAATTTATGTTTTGTAAGATCAATTATATGAAAAAAGTTTTGAAATCACTGTTTGCACAAAAAACTATTTTGCAATTCTTTCTTTTGGGTTTAAACTAAACGCCAAGGAGTTACGAGGTTGCAAAGTTCCGAAACAAGACTATTTTTATGTCAGACTATAATTCGATACTGCACCAAGATATTTCTATTTTTCATTTTTCTTCCCCTCTTTTATTCTTCTCTCTTTCTCATCTTCTTATAGCCTCTCCCCTCCCCCCTTTTNGGACAGGTTATCATTTTATCTCAGATTTATGTACTTTGGGGTATTTCAGAGATGAGTGTTTTATATTTTATGATGAAAAGATAAGTTTAAGCCAAAATTAAAACTCAATTACTGTTAAAAATGAATTTGAATAGATTTATTTTACATTTTTGTCTGATACTTTAATGTGAAAAATGTTTTTTTTAAATTATAAGATTTGAAAGTGTGAAAATTGAAATTGTAAATTAAAATTCAATTTATTCCTGAAATATATATTTTAGAAATTATAGGTGTATTTTCTCCACCCGGTCGGCAAAGCACAAATTGTATTAAAACTATCTTTTAAAATTACATGTGAACATTGAACAATGAGAACACGCGTTCAATTTTAAAAAATTCTAGTTTACACCGGGTTAACAATTGATAAATTCTCGCACAAATACAAGCTTGTACCTATCCGGAACCTGGAGTCGGAGTGTTCCAAAAATAGAGAGGCCAGGGGCCGGACGTGTCGCAAAAATTAAACCCCGCTCAGATGGTTTCTAACAAGGGTCAAATTTACTTATTTTAGAAATCCGTCAAAAATATTCTAATTCTAATCTTCGCCATCTGGAATGCAGCTAGCTTTAAGGGATTTAGGAATATACAAACAGATTTTACGTAATGAAGAAACAAACTTTAAGAGAGAGACTGAAGTTTTCATTAATAATTGGAGACTACTGGAGGGTACCGGAGGGTTCTAAATCCAGTGGAGAGAAAATTATTTCTACTGGAGAGCTTTTAAATTTTTACCAAAATATAAATTCTACCGGAGGGTTTTCTTTTCCACTCGAGTAAATTGCATTTCAAAATGGTGAGGATTTAAGTTCTTACAAAGAGCAAAATTCTATTGGAGGGTTTTTTAATTCACTAAAGTAATGTTCTGTGTGAACTAAAAAGGTTTGAATTTTTCCCCATAGTGATTTATATTTTACCGGGTTTTCAACTATTGATATTATAATTTATAAACACTACTGGGTAATAATTTTAGCTTTTTGTTACTGATATATCTGAAAACCTGCAAAATGTAGATAATTTTTTTCTTAGATTTTCCTGTTTACAACTAAAATCCAAGACAGACAAGTAATGTATAGAAATACATCTAAAATGCTTTGGTAATATATGAATTACTTTGGGGAAAAATTCAAACCTGTCTTTCTACACAATATAATCCCTCCAATGAATTAAAAAACCCTCCGGTAGAATTATTAATTTAGGTTCAAATTCCAAGGCTCCCTGATATGAATAGCTTGTACTCCAGTGGAATAGAAAACCCTCCGGTAGAATTTATATCTTGGTAAAAATTTAAAAGCTCTCCAGTAGAAATAATTTTCTCTCCACTGAATTTAGAACCCTCCGGTACTCTCCAGTAGTCTCCAATTATTATTGAAAACTTCAGTCTNTGACAGACTGGCAGACTGACAGAATGAAAGACTGACAGACTGACAGACTGACAGACTGACAGACTGACAGACTGACAGAATGACAAAAATATTGGAAATAATCTTAGAAAAGTCGAATTATTAAATCTTCAAGACAAATTGACTGACAAAATTCAAGGACAAAATAACAGACAAACTTAACGTTAGTATTTAAAACACCGAAAAGCTAAATTTTACAAAAAACATTTTTAAACCAACAAAAAGTTAAGTATCTACTTTTTCAATGTGAACAATTTTGAAAACAAATTATGGAAAAATGAGGGTTCCGTAAGCGCTTAAATTCCTAAAATTTTAAATTTTTCTTTTGCTGTGTAATGATGCAAAAAAAGGCGAAATAGATTTCTGAATTCAAATTTTCAAGATTTAACAGTGTTTACAGAAATAAACATTAGAGGAAAAATGTAAATTGAGGAAGCCACTATAATCTTAATGGTTTAGGGATGTTTAAGAAATTATAGAATTATGTTGGCGGCTTGGAGTGTTTACTTACCCCCTCACAACATGAAATCGTTCAGGAATTTATGTATACAGGGGGTTTAGAAGTTAGAAGCAACCAAACTTTTTTTTAGTTTCGGTTAAACTTTTAAAAAGGCTTATTTATAGTCCCTCGTTTTCAAATTTTTTTATCCTTATTTTTAGTTTGAATCGATCTAAATTTTAAAAATGGAGGTGCAAGTCGCACTCGTTGTGCTTTAAACGATTATTGATATTTAGGCTAAAATTGATGAACGTACAGGGTTCCCCACAAAGAATAAGACTGTAAAGACTACATAAGTCTTCTGCTTTGAAATTAGCCTTTTTTTGGCTTATTTAATGATTTGACAAAGAAAAAGAAGTTTACAGTTGTAGTGTGTAGTTGTAGTGTGTAGTTAGTATGTGGACACAAAGATTTTACATTCCTCGTCTCTGAAGTCTCATCCTTTGCGGATAAGACTATTGTGGGGTATGTATGCAGTGCTCTTTGCATACATTTTCATGTGGGGGGGGGGGATGCATTTGTTGCATGCAGGGGACCAAATACGTTGCTTATGATGCATGGAATGAGATCAGGGAGTGGGGGGATGGGGTCTGTATAAATTATATTTGGTGTACTATCCCGTTCTGCCGTCTATAGTACTGTACAATTTTTTTGTGTTGTCAATGCACTTCGAAATTTTCTCTCGCTGATGATTTTCTTAGCAGTTACGTAGCAACAAAAAAAACAAAGAAATAATTTGGCCAAATTTTCGTCTTTTCTTTTTTTAAATTCAAGAGTTTTGGTTTTACATTTTTTTGATTCAATTCTACACTGATTTAGACATGATAACTTCAAGTTTTAATCAGTGAGGGGTAAATAAGTATTTAAAAACTGTCAGTGTCAACCGACTGCTGGACAACGTTGCTAGGCTTTAAGAACAGTGTCTGTAATATCAATCAATAAATATTTCTTCTTTCTTTTTTCTTTTTGACATTTTTAACTGCATTATTGATACGGCTTAAATGGACCTTTTTCTCTTTTTCTTATGTTTTCCAATTATTTTACCCCCCCCCCCATGCCCCCACCTCTCATACTCTAATATTAGTTTTTCATTTCTAATTCGTTCTGTGAACCCTACTAGTACACAGTACACACAGGGTTAACCACAAAGGATGACACTGTAAAGAATCCCTAAAACTTTTCAATTTTAACGATTCAAAGGTTGAATTAAGTCTCCTATCGTGAACATAGCTTTTTTAGGTCTTTTAATGATTCGAAAATATAAGCTTTCAGTTTCAGAGAATCCAAAATTTAAAGGAAGAGACAGAATTAATTCCGTACAATCGTCTCTGATGTACAATCCTTGCTCTGCAAGCCAGGGGACGGAAACGTCGTGTGTGTCTGTACCAAAAGAGTGTGTGTAAGTAATAACGAACCGGAGGCGTGTATTGTAGGTATATATACAGTACATAAGAATCTTGGTATTTGTACAGTCTAGATGAGTATATTTGTTTATTGTTAATTGTTTACTTAAAAATAAGTTTAATATACATGTAATATATTATTTATATATTTAAGTCAACACTATAAGCCAAATTTCCATGCAAAGAATATTATTTGATTAAAGTTTACAATAAAAACCTTGTTATTCAAGCTTAATTATAATTGACAACATTGTTCTGCAATTTCCTTGACTTTAGTCATGTTGTGTGTCTGTGCCAAAAGAGTGTGTGACAATGAACTTGTCTGCAAAGCAGTGCGACTGGCTTTCTCATACCAGACCAACGCCATTTCCCTTCCCTTTATTCCTATTCCCTGCTGAAAACCAAGATGCACTTTAGAAATCTTTTGTCTTCGGCTACAAAAAAAGTATAGGTAAATTGGTAATGTAAAACCATATGTCAAGGCGTTAAAACACTTTAAGTCGAGGATAAAATTTGATGACACACTTTCAGAGCTGTGTATATCTCAGTTCTTTGTAGGTAACCCTGAATATCCTCTAGATAGTGTTACTCTGTAGGACATTGCCATGCATTCCTTGTATCACCATGTGTACGTTCTCTTTCCCTCTCCGGAAAAGCCCCCCCCCCCCATTCTCAAAGTCCCAACTCCCCACCCCGTTCCTGTTGCACCTCCCTAAATACACAAAGTTGACCCTGCTTTGACCTCTCTCCTTCCTCCGTCTACAGACATATATATTTCAATATTATATGAATATAATGATACAAGATAAAGAACTAACATACAACTGTTCGGGCGGTCTGTCAGAACCCATATTTGGTGAGGTAAAATTTATCTACAGGGGGATCCATACAGATGTTGAAAAGGAAGACGATATTTAAGCATTCTTATATTTGTGTCATGTTGTTAATGTTTTTAAACAGCAAAGTTTACCAATAGCTTTAAAATCTCAGAGAAATGGGTCTTTATGCACTGTACACTTTACAGTCCTTACTAGAGTCCCAAGCAAACATTTTTTTTTGTATTTTGGAAACTTTTTCGCGGAATTTTGCATTTTTTCGCGTGCGGATCTTCGCGAAACAGAAAACAAAATATGCAATAATTTCACGAAATGTTCGCTTTTCTGACGAACCAATAAATTTTTGCGAAACCATTTTTCCATTTTGCTGGACACCCTAAAACGCTACGGGGCCGAGCACAACGATCAACAAAATGTGAAAAAATAAAATAAAAAATACCTTATAAAATACGTGTTTAAAAACTTTATTAAAATCGTCGTAATTTTGATATTTTATTGATATGCTAAATGCCTTTAAACAACTGAAATATTCATGGAAACATGAAAAAAGGTTTTATTTCTAAATAAACAGTAAACGATCTGTGCAGTACGTTTTCAGGAAATGCTTGCATATGCCAGGGATAAGAGAGTTACAGAGATCGATTAACACCTATAATATGCGATATTTTTCACAGCATGTTCTATTGTGTACAAATACTGTACACGACCAATCAGGAGACATTTGTATTGAGAGATATTTAAGGATCCTTTAAATAGGATATGCAAAATCTTTAAAGATAGACAATATTCATAAACGTTATGTTTTATGTTTAAAATTGGAGTTTTTCTTTAAAAGTTGAACAACTTAACCCCTGAATGCAAGAAGTGGCCGTGAGATGTTAGTCATAAAACATTACATGGAACCGTAGCATGGCGTGCCGGGACACTATAGGCCTGCTTAGCCTATCCAGGTAGAGTGTATGAGCAGTCTGTGTATAGTCTGTGGCATATGCTAAATTGCTTGTCATATAGGAAGCCTTGCTTGATTTTGCTGCATGCAATATGTATTCCCTTTCCCTCTACTGATATCTCTCTCTAAACCTTTCCAAATCCAAACTCTCAAACTCTCCACGCTACATCTTCTCATGCAATGTTTATTCCCTTTCCCTGTACTGATATCTCTCTCTAAACCTTTCCAAATCCAAACTCCCCACGGTACATCTTCTCATGCAATGTTTATTCCCTTTCCCTGTACTGGTATCTCTCTCTAAACCTGTCCAAATCCAAACTCCCCACGGTAAATCTTCTCATAGTGATTAAGATATCCTGTTATTATACTCAGCGAACCTTCACAATCGCGCCCATTTTCCCCCATTGAATGCAGATTTTTCGTCTGATTTGCTTAATACTAAATTTAAAGGTCGTTTCTTGACTGAGTTTATTCTTACCCAACCTGGGCAAACATAGTTTTAGTTAGTTTTACGTGTTCCATCACCCCGTCCGCTTTCCCTATCCCGGGGATTTTCTGGTTCCCTGGACCCTTTTTAGGGACTTCTGACTGATTATCCTGGAGATAATAAATAAAATTACATGTCACATGTCGGACTGTCTAAATAGTTGAATCAAACCAGGGTTTAGTTTCACAGACAGATGGATAGATTTTCTGATTGATTGTTTGATTGCTTGAATTGGATATAGATACATATATATAATATGTATAAATACATATATAAAGTGTATACCCACTTCACATTCTGTATGTATGGTGTTCCAAAAAAGTTGAAACATTTTTTTGTTATTTTGTTAATAACATTTTTACTCTTAATATTTTTGACCGAAAACACGCGGAAACAAATATCTGCTCTCCATAAACCTTTTGCGATTTTTTGTTGAAACAATTGAACTGATTATTTGCCTCAAACTATTTTTTCGAATTCATATATATTTGCAACCTGAAGTCGTAGACCTTAGATATTTCAAACCTATATTCAATGTTTGAAATATCAGGTTGCAAAACTGAAAGGGGTCAGAAAATTTGAGATTGGGACAAGTTTACATATATTTCTAAGTTGTTACCATGGTAGTAACAAAAGTAAAACATAGCAATCTGTTCACGTACGATACTCTTAGAACCTGATCACTGCAATAACAGACAGGACACAAGATGTTTTTTTTTTTCAAGATTAATAAGTATTTTGTTTACAATAATTCTACAGAGGGAGAGCCTCATCTATGCCGACTACACGTTCTTCTTTGGGCTTCTGCCTCAGGGTTATTGTGAACAAAATACTTATAAATCTTGAAAAGACGGAATCTAGCAAGTTATAATGCAAGGAAAGTTAATTGCGGTCGCGTATACTCTGCGTACATATTGAAACCAGCTCTCTCTGGGCGGAATTTGTAAACAAGAATAGTGTTCGAGGAGGTTAAAAGCATTAAAATTCACATAATAGTTTCCTATGACCAGAATATTTCATTGATTTTTTATATGAAAGATAGATCCCATGTCAGGCTTCGACATCCGTCTTGTGTTTACATTACCGCCCAGAGACAGTACACTGCAGTACAAAAGATGCGCACACCTCTGAAATAACTTTCCTTGCATTATAACCTTGGAATCTAGTGTCCTATCTGATATTTTAATTAATCTAGATATGTGCACGCTCTCAGGAAAAATCAAGTAGAATTTTGTCAATTACTCCTTTTACACTTAAACTAGAAACATGCGCGTTTCAATTTAAAAATGCAAATGTCCAGGACTATTGACTTGGTAAGGTAAAACCTAAGCCCAAGCTGTGTCTAAAAAGTTGATGAAAAACTTTATATCAGTGAGTCATGACGTCATATTTCTTACCCCCCAAACTCCCGGCAGAGACTAATTTTGTGGAAAATATAAAAATATTATTCCCGATGGAAAAAGTGATTCTCTTGGAAAAGACAATATTGAGAAAAGTTTCTGTCCCGAACATTCCTAACTTTTATAATCAAAAATTTTATGTTTTTTAAATTATACAGGAGGGTAAGACCTCTACAGAAATGAAAAAAATAAAAATTTAAAATTCAAAATAAGTAGCCAAGTAAACAAATGTTCAAAGTCTGTCTCAATCTTAACTAAGACATTTTTTATATAAGATCAACCAACATATTCTCCGTAAAATCTTTTTCATGAGTTTTAAACTTTGGCTCTAAAATATGGTATTTTTTATCTGAAAGATTAATATTACCTAAAGTATTGCTATAAATGAAAGGAATTGAGTTTTTGCCACAAACTCAAATTTTCGAATCCCAAAATATCTTTATCTGCATTTAACTTCATATGGTGTAAGCCTTTGATACTTCAAACTTATTTTATCTTACAAAATTCATATTAAAGGTCTACGACATTGGGTTAGAAAGATATAGGGGTTACAAAATCAGAGTTTGTGCCAAAGACTCATATCCTGAAATACATTTCTTGCACGTTTAGCTCATTTCCCCATATCTAACTGATTCTTTTAGGAGAAGTCATTAATTACAGGAGTAAATGTGGTGCACCGTATGGTTAATTTGGGCTCATCATTAACTACGGGTTTAAAAACTATACACAGAACATTGTATAATGGGGGGGGGGGATTGCACCCTAGATTGGGGAGGGAGTTGATTTCACGCAACAATCGATCCGCCTTTTGCCAATTTCTGCGCTTAAACGAAAGCTAGAAACAAACCAAGTAGTGTTGAAATTTGCTCTCGACATGCGTACAAAAGAAGTATAAGTAAGTCAGTATAAACCAAAGACCAAGGGGGAGGACGCTTTACACCGATGCAACTTTAAATACAAGGTGTCCCAGGAAACATGACAGTTGGTGAATAGTTTTAAATGTCTTCTTCCATAATTTGTTAAGTTCTTTAATACAAAAGAGAATAATAAAAAACATCGCTTTGTAGTATTATTATAATAAAGTTGATTTCAAAGCAAAACATATTTAAGTAAAAGATTTTTAGCAGATGCATAAATTGCAGACACCCTTTAATATATAATACTTGATATGAAAGAAGACATTCAAAACAATCAACCAACTGTCATGTTTCGTGGGACACCCTGTAGCTCCCGGACATACAATCAATCAGACAAACAGAGATTACTACTTTATATATAAAGCTATCATTATCTAAACATGATTGTTTTCCCTTTCTTACTTTCACATTTTTAGTATTGTTAAACTAATTTAATTGATCTAGTTCTAATTAATGAGAAAAGGTCTTTTTGACAAAGCCGAAATTACATGTCACATGTCGGACTGTCTAAATAGTTGAATCAAACCAGGGTTTAGTTTCACAGACAGATGGATAGATTTTCTGATTGATTGTTTGATATAATATATATATATCTTAACCTAGATTTTAAGAGACGAGGACGGGTAAATAGTAAGTAAAACAAAAGCAATGAGGAAAAAATTGAAAAATCTAATCGATACAAAATTAAAAATTAGAACTAGTGAAATTTACGCTTTGTGATCCAAAGCTTGCAAGCTCTTACGCAATAAATTGATAAGATTTTTTCCAAACTTCTGAAATGCGAAATCTAAAAACAAGTATTTTAAAGTTATAAAATGTACAATATATATTGTGCACTATAGTTTCAGTAGAAGTACATATTTCTATTTTCTGATAGAGCCGATTAAAGGATTCATAACTCTAATTGGATCAAGGATTTAATGCAAGGAAAGTTATTTTAGAAGTGTACGCATGTTTTGTACTGCAGCGTACTGTCACTGGGCGGTAATGTAAACACAAGACGGATGTCGAAGCCTGTAATGGGATCCATCTTTCATGTAAATAATCAATGAAATATTCTGGTCATAGGAAACTATTATGTGAATTATCAAAATTATTAAAATTCAATGCGAAGGAATTGAGTCTTTACCATAAATTCAGTTTTTGTAAATCTTTATATAAATTCAGCTTTTGTATATCTTTGCAACCTTATGATGTAAACCTTTGATTTTTCAAACTTACATTTTTTGATCTAATAGCATTCATAGTTTAAAATATAAAAGGTCTACGACATTGGTTTGCAACGATATTGAAATTAGAAAGTCAGAGTTTGTGGCAAAAACTTAATTCCTTTGAACGGGCTGTGAGAAGATATATGCCTAAACAAACCAAAACAACCGGTTTAAAAAGTTGGTTTTTGGTTTAGTTTTTCCCAATATTTTTTATTAAGATACAATTTTTTGCATATTTAGTTTAATAAAAACAAACCTTCACTGAACAGTTTTACTAAAGAGGATTATTAAAACCTAATTGTCAAATAAAAATGTATTTAATATTATTGCAAGCTAAATGTTAGAACCATTAAACTCGGGATTTGAAACACGATTGTCATAATCAAGTTATGACTTTAAATATCCCTGCAATAAACACGTCAATTATGCAGTGTAAACAGACCCATTGCACTTAATAAGTGATTTAATAAGTTACTAGTAAAAATATCTGCTTTGTAACAACATGAAATACACCTGATTATTGCTATTTGGTCGTCTTCCTATTCTATAGTTTTCTGGTTCTCACTGTACATTACTGGTTGAAGGGTTAGACAGTTAAGTCTCACTGTATATTACTGGTAGAAGGGTTAGAAAGTTAAGTCTCACTGACCTCGAAACCTTGTAAATATAAATCACCATGATATTGTTACATTTATCTTTACGAAATTAGCATCATGAGCATACAAATAATTACAGAACAGACTAATAATAGCTCAAGTTAAAAAATCGATGAAATGTTAGACATAAATTGTATTCACCCCCCCCCCCCTCACAACAATAACATAAGACCATTATTAAATCACCTAATGTAAATAATGATAATAATAATATATGATTTATAAAATTAATCTCCACCGCAAATATATCAGTGCAACTCTAACCCTGTGATTAGTCTATATATATAGATATACGTTGTATAAACAAAAACGGAAATCCACCCCCCTCCCCCCTTATTTCATTACATTTGATATGGGGCAAGGGGAGAGATGAGGGCTTTAAAGTCATTTTTATACCCCCATATTAGTTTTGATATTTTTAGGTAACATTTATTCACTGCAATTAACTCTGTGATCCATGCACACCGAAAGGGGACACTTGGTTGCCGGGAGGGGTGATAACCTGGTAACACTTGTGTTATTGGGGAGTCCTAACAGATAGATAGAACTAGAGGCATGGAGAAGGTCAAAAAACTAGAGTAAAGTGCAACCAGAAAAGCTTCTATAAAAGTTCTAAATTTTTTTGTTCATAAAAAAATTCTGTTTGGTTTGGCAACTTTTGTTTTGCAGGATCTTTCCTACTTTCTGAAAGGTTTCAATCGGTATGTTTAAGGATATCTACTCAGTATAAAGCAATATTTATCAATAATTATTTTGACTTAAACTCTTAACTAAGGGAATTTAGAAAAAAAAACATGTCAGTTTAAGAAAGTTTTCTACAAATATATGCAATCACCCAAAAATCGTTCTCTAGAACGGACCCAACAGTTATGCTTGAAAACGTACATTCAATATTTCAATCTGACGAGCAATTTACAATAGTTTGCCGGGTATTGATTTTATTTCATAAAACTGTAGAAATTGTAGCAATTCCTTTTATTTAGATTTTTACTATAAAGCAGTGTCAACATTTTTGTATAAAAGTAAAGTTTTTAACCAATAAAATTAATTCTTTTGGTAAAATTAAAGGATTGCTCTATCTGGTGTAAAGCATACAGTAGACCCATAAGCCAAAAATTTAAAAAAAAGTATCGTTAAAAGAAACTCTTTTCTTGCCTTTTCCTTTTGGGGTTTATATCAAATTTGTGTAGATTTACATTAAGATAAAAAAATAAGACTTAATAAATTAGTAATTGTAAAATAATATTTCTTAACAAAAGTATTGAGATATCTTCAAAATTTTTTAAATCCAGTTTCCAATTCTGGGTTTCATAACGATACCCTGAGCCCAAAACTTAAGACAGGGTATCGTTATGAAAAGAGCAATGTCAAAACTTTTGCATAAAAGTAAAGTTTTTAACTTTAAAACCAATAAAATTAATTCTTTATTGGTAAAATTAAAGGATTGCTCTATCTGGTGTAAAGCATACAGTAGACCCATAAGCCAAAAATTAAAAAAAGCTTCGTTAAAAGAAACTCATTTTTTCCCTTTTCCTTTCGGGGTCTATATAAAATAAATATAAGATCAAAAAATAAAACTTAATAAATTGGTAATGGTAAAATAATATTTTTTAACAAAAGTCTTGAGATATCTTCAAAATTTCTGAAACCCAGTTTCGAATTCTGGGTTTCATAACGATACCCTGTTGTAAGTTTTGTACACATTAGACCCCCTTTACAGTGACAGTGTTAAGTGTAGAGTGTACAGTGTACGACCCCCTGTACAGTAACTGCAATACAGCAACAATGAAATAACAATGAGTTGATATTTGTCAGATATTGATAAAGTATTAGATTAATTCTTCTTCTTCTTCTTCTTCTTCTTCTTGTTCTTGTTCTTGTTCTTGTTCTTGTTCCTATTCTTTTTCTTGTTCTTGTTCTTGTTCTTTTTCTTGTTCTTGTTCTTGTTCTTGTTCTTGTTCTTGTTCTTGTTCTTGTCCTTGTTCTGGTTCTTGTTTTGTTATGTTTTAGTTATGTATTTCTTTTTCTTTTTGTTCATTTTCAGTTTTTGCTTTTGTTCATGTTATTTTTTTCTCAAAAATATTGTTTTTCGATTCTTGTTTATAATCTTGTTCGGTTCTAATTAGTATTACATCATGAAATCCTCTTGTTTAATCCCTGGACGTTTGTTTTAATCCTTCGTATTTAATCCTCTCATTAGTAAACATACAGTCATCTGTAATCCCTTGCAGTATGAATCCAGAATCAGAACTACTAAGCAGATCATTGTCCTCAGAGTCAGATAATGATCTAACTGATTCCATTTCTTAATTTATTGATTTTCTTCTTTAAACTAAACACATATTTTCTATTTTCAAGCTTTTTACCCGTAAAGTGCATTCCTTCTACCTTGTACAAACCGATGAAATTGGAAAAATATTTACAAACGTTCCAAATACACATGGTTTCCCTTAAAGGACGACTCTACGGAACCACAGTCGAAAATAATCGGTTTTTTAAAAAATTATAAACATTGATATCTATAATTCATGCTTGATCTGATTTAAGAGGACCACAGTGAATTGGGCATTGTCCTCTTTGCATGAAGGGTCATTTGAAATTACTCTCACTGTCCCTTTAGATCGTAGAATGAATTCAATTACGAAAGTGAAAGCGTGCATCTTTTTAACAAAACGTTTTTGCAGACATAGTATGCATGGGCAAAGATAATTAAAGGGACTGTGAGCGTGATTTCAGCTGACACTTTCATGCAAAAATGGCATTTTTTACAACATTACCCTTTAAAAGGTTTAAAGGCTAATGTTGTTAATCGGACACGCCACTCTTCAACTGGAGGGTCAATTAAAATTACGCTAGCAGTCCCTTTAAGAAGAGTAAAAAAAAGATGTAGTTAAGATGGATATATATGAGAACTTGAAAAGGAGATAATTGGTTTTCTGATGGATCCTTGAATTCAAACAATTTAAGTTTCAACATGTCTGTCTAAGAAAGAAAGGATTGAAATGTTTAAGAATTTAAAGAAGAGAAACAGCAAACGCTCAACTTTTATCTTCAGAATACTTGGTAACCTTGTAATGCCTCCAGTTTTCAAAGAGAAAAACAATGATATTCAATTCATTCTAGATCTGGCAACGCTGAAAGGTACTGTTGTGAATCAAATTCACCACTTTCAAATTGAAAAGTCACTTGAAAGTACTGTATACAGTCCCTTTAAGACAAAGAGTTACTTTAAAGTTCGTTAATAATCCCATGTACAGGATTATAAACGAAGAGTTGCTTTAAATTTCGTTAATAATCCCATATACAGGATTATAAACGAAGAGTTACTTTAAAGTTCGTTAATAATCCCATATACAGGACTACAAACGAAGAGTTACTTTATAGTTCGTTAATAATCCCATGTACAGGATTATAAACGAAGAGTTACTTTATAGTTCGTTAATAATCCCATGTACAGGATTATAAACGAAAAGTTACTTTAAAGTTCGTTAATAATCCCATATACAGGATTATAAACGAAGAGTTACTTTAAATTTCGTTAATAATCCCACATACAGGATTATAAACGAAG
>NW_019402188.1:203461-205074 GCF_000591075.1 Eurytemora carolleeae
CCCCCCCCGTGTCCAGAATTTGGGACATTTTATCAAAATTGTCACTTTTATTTGATTTGACAATGCCCCGTTATATATTCCGGTAAAGCATGTAATGCATGTAATATATTATTTGAAAATAATATCATGTCTAATAAATGTATAACACATGTTCTTCAACATTACGATATACAGGGTTACCCACAAAGGATGAAACTGTAAAAATAACAAAATCATAGATTAAAAACAATACAGATAAAACACTAGATATCGCCTTTTTTAAATTTAAGAGTTTTCGTTCACAATAACCCTTAAGACAGAAGCTCAAAGGAATTACGCGCAAGCAGCGTTGAATTACGAGACACAGTTAGAGCATCCGCGTAACTCCTTTGGGCTTCTGCCTCAGGGTTATTGTGAACTAAAACCTCTAAATCTTGCAAAGACAACATCTAGTGTTTTGTTATTAATATAAGGTCATAATATGCAAATATGTCGATCCAAAAGATAGATTAAGTCTTCTGCTTTGAATTTGAACTTAAATGGCTTATTTCATGATTTGGCAAAGAAAGAGAGATGTTTATAGTTGCAGAGAATCATAGATAAATGGAAACAGAGAGGATAAATTCCGTACAGTCGTCTCTGAAGTCTCATCCTATGTAGGTAACCCTACACTATAGCCTAAACTATTATTATCTTTTGATAATAGAATTTCTAGAAGCAAAAATAATGTAGAAACCAGCAAAAGAGTATGATATCCTACTTTATCTAATGTTTAAATGAAGACAACATTTTTGTCATTTTACAAAACCAAGATCCTGTCCTGATTTCAACGTAGGAAATGTTTTTACTTTAACGTCCCTTGGTTAAAAAAGATCCCGCAATGTTATATTTCCTGATAAATAGCAAATCCCAAGAAACGTATCTGTTTCCTACGTCTACTTAAATATCGAACATTCTCTGAGTTTCTAACATAGTCATACGATCTAAGTATTACAATAAATTTTTTTTTTGAGGGGGGGGGGGGAAACCACACATTTATGGTAATTAAATTAATTTCTTTAGTTGTGATCAAATAGATTCTAGTACTTGATAATCTATTTGGTTGTGATGATAAAATGATATATTCAAATGTGTCTGTATTTTCATTATTGTATATTCATGATGTGTTGATATATAGCGCTTGTGTTCTTAAACTATGATATCACAATGTGAACCATATAACAGTGGCAAAGGAAGACGATTTTTATTCTGAACATGAAATACAGCAGTTGTACATTTACACAGACCAATTTTTCTTAACAAGTTTATACATTAAAGCACTAAATACAAATAAAATTGCTTTAATGTAGTCTTTTTATCATGCAATTTGACAGGGCTAAATGTGAAAAATTTAATTTTTTTGCAAGTTGTGTATTTCAGGTGTTATGCTTGTTAGGTGCCAGCGATAATGCAAAATTTTATTAAACAAGTTTTTAAAAACGATTTTATAACGGTTTCAATATCAGGGAACTTTAAGTGTTTAAGTGCACAGTTGTTCCAGTCTTCTAACTTCACATTTTAACATGATAAATATGATATTAAAACATTTTTATCTTTGCTTTTACATTTAGTCGAATTCTCAATCCCCGGAAATA
>NW_019402188.1:205544-213823 GCF_000591075.1 Eurytemora carolleeae
TTGAACCCCCCCTCCCACCCCTACTCATACCCTGTGTATTGAAGTATGAACACAAAACAAGAAAAATCTGCCCAATTTGTGGATTTTGCCAAAGTGTCGACGCAAGGGAAATAAAGCAGAACAAATTAGGATGAGAAAGAATTTTTGAGGCAATGATAATTTTTTATGCTAAATATTGACTTTCCGGAAAACATAAAAAAAACCTCGTAAAATCCAAAAATTCCAATTTTATCTGGAAAATAAAACTTTTTTGAAGGAGAAGGGGTTACTACTATCCTCGCAGTAAACACATTGGGGGGGGGGGGGGGGGAGGCGGATATAATATGTGTAGACCTGCTGGACTAAGTTTGATTAGTTTTAGTTCGAATCTGAGATAAAAGTTACAAAGATCGATTATCTGCTAGAATTTGCGATCTTTTTTATACAGCACGTTCTATTGTGTACAAGTACTGTACACGAACAATCAGCAAACATCTGTATTCAGGGATATTTAAGGATCCTTTGGATACGAAACACAAAATCTTCAAAAAAGTGGTCGGGAGATGGCACTCTAAAAACCTATCGTAAAAACGTAGCATGTCGTGCTAGGTGGGTCAACTATAGGCCTATGTAGCCCACGCTGTAAAAGGAGATAAGTAGTCTGTATAGTCTGTGATTCTAATTCTAAAATATTTTTCAGTCACATTCGTGTTCCATTGTGAACATTGCATTGTCAGAAAAATGCACCGTTGATTCAAAACTAGTTTATCTCTAAATCTCCAGATTTTAATATCTTTATCCCTATATCGTTGCAGTACCTGATTCCGTATACCTATGATATTTTAAACTTTGACTATTTGATCTGTAGAGTTAATAGCTTGAAATATCATCATGTAGCAAAGAATTAAATCTACGAATTATCAGTTTATTTGAATTTAAATGGATTGTCACAACTTCACAAGGTCACACAGTCTAATAAATAACCATAGAGAATAGAATATATATTAGAGGGGAATTTAAAGAATCTCTCGGTATGAATTTTTTCAGTCCCTTTCAGCCTGAAAGGGAGTTCAAAGTGTACAAATCATGTAAATTTTCACAAATTATATGCAGTAGATAGAGTACATTAATACAGTATGTTCCCTAGACTATCTATTTCAATTTCGAATTTTTTAAAGCTGTTAAATAAACCTTATAATGAATTAGGTGAATAAAAGATATCATTTGATTTATAGTTATAACGGAAAATCATTGTTCGTGAAGTGAAAGGCATAGAGTCTATGTGAAATGATCATTGGTCAATTATGAAACCAGCCTATTTCATAATTTGGTTTTCTTTTAATATTAATTTTAGATTTTCTATTAAATGATGTTCTAGGGCCCAAAAGGTTATATAGCATAAATATGTAAAGTACACCTGCAGTATGGAAACAGTACAACAAAATGGCCGTTTTACATTTTTTTCTAGTAAATTCCACTCTAATATATATTATATTCTCTTTGTAAATAACCCTGGATCGGAAAACCTCTCTCTGGTTTAGAGTTCACAGGTATCTAAAGGTGGCAAGCTCTCGCGCTAAAATCATTTAGAGTTTTTCCAATTACGTTTTTTAAAACTAAAGATAGAAAGAAGTTCTTTAAAGTTCTAAAATACACACGCCTAGGGCTACTAAAAAGTGTCAGGGAGAAAGTGAGGAAAAAATCAAGTTGTTACGACTCTTCTACGTCGGCCCAGTCTTGAAAATTGATGCAACTTTTCATAGACTTCATCTCCGAAGAACACCTGTTTTGCTAAAACATCAATAATTCCATCCCAATCACTGTAATTTGCTTGTCTTGTTTATTATACAATACATGTACAGTGGTCGGCGTATATATCAATACAAGGAAGACGACTTTTCTGTGCAAGTTTGATTTCTAAAAAGCTCTTTTCAAATTACAAATTTACAAGTATTGAAAAAGAAGCTGTTAATTTACACCTTCTCTTTAGTTCCTTGTTTTTGTGTATCAATACTGTTTGAAAACTTCAAAGAAATCGAAAATTTAAATTAAATGTCGTCTTCGTTATATTGATATAGAAGACGATGACTGTGTATAAGATCTTTTATGTTTTATCCTTTCTCAATTTTGATTGAGATTCTCTTTTGGAAATTTAGCCCTGACACGTTGTTTCTAAAATCTAACTAAAAATGTTTAGTTTTGGTTTGTAGAAAAGGCTGAACCAAATCAGTTTGGGTTTGCTTCGATGTCATCTATCTATCTAACCATCTATTTATCTATTTATCTATCTATCTATCTAACCATTTATCTATCTATCTATCTCTCTATCTATCTAACCATCTATCTATCTCTCTATCTATCTAACCATCTATCTATCTCTCTATCTATCTAACCATCTATCTATCTCTCTATCTATCTAACCATCTATCTATCTCTCTATAATTCTAACCATCTATCTATCTCTCTATCTATCTAACCATCTATCTATCTATCTAACCATCTATCTATCTCTCTATCTATCTAACCATCTATCTATCTATCTATCTATCTATCTATCTATCTATCTATCTATCTATCTATCTATCTATCTATCTAACCATCTATCTATCTCTCTATCTATCTAACCATCTATCTATCTATCTATCTATCTATCTATCTGTCTATCTATCTAACCATCTATCTATCTATCTAACCATCTATCTATCTATCTATTTATCTATCTATCTATCTATCTATCTATCTATCTCTCTATCTAAAGGGGGGGGGGGATTACGAATATATAAAAGAGAGGATGCGGGGTTTTATAAATAGGTTAATTTTGCTTGAATATCTGTGCAGGGGGCTTTGAAGATCTAAGCATGGTGCCTGAATTTCAAGGCAGGGGGGCTTTCAGGGGATAAAGCTTGCACTGTGTTTAAATTTTAACCAGGAGAGAGACTTCAATAAAGAATTTTAAACGGAAAGAAATTAATGAATTGATCAGAAAGGAATGAATGAATTGATCAGGAAGGAAAGGATGAATTGATCAGGAAGGAAAGGATGAATTGATCAGGAAGGAACGAATGAATTGATCAGGAATGAATGAATGAATTGATCAGGAAGGAATGAATGATTGATCAGGAAGGAAAGGATGAATTGATCAGGAAGGAATGAATGAATTGATCAGGAAGGAATTTATGAATTGATCAGGAAGGAATGAATCAATTGATCAGGAAGGAAAGAATGAATTGATCAGGAACAGGAAGGAAGGAAGGAATTGATCAGGAAGGAAGGAAGGAATTGATCAGGAAGGAATGAATGAATTGATCAGGAAGGAATGAATGAATTGATCAGGAAAGAAATTTATAAATTGATCAGGAAGGAATTAATGAATTGATCAGGAAGGAATGAATGAATTGATCCGGGAGGAATGAATGAATTGATAAGGAAGGAAAGGATGAATTGATCAGGAAGGAATGAATGAAAAGATTACAGGAATGAATGAAAAGATTACAGGAATGAATGAAAGAATGAACAAAAATCAGGGTGAATTGCTTAATGTCGAATGAATAAATTATAGATTTGATAAATCAACTTTTGAATCAAAAAATAGTGAATTGACTTCTAACTACAATATATTTTCTTTATTTAACTTTAATAGAGCAATTTTTACAAAATCAAGAGTAAAGATGAATTTATTTTGTACTACTAAAAATATATCAAATTCAAATGAAAAAGTGTATTTATTGTATCTAATAAAATGTTTATTATGATTTATGTCCAATGAAATGTGTATTACATATTATGTTCAATGTGTTTATACAAATTGTCAAAAATGAAAGATATTCCATTTTACTGGATTTTTCTTACAAGCTGTTTTTCAGGACCATGCCATCGGACACCTTCATAAAACGGGGTTTTCAGGACCATGCCATCGGACACCTTCATAAAACGGGGTTTTGCTCATCATATTTTATAATCTTTACAAGGACCTCTTTGTATCAAGTTCACAGTACATTCATTTGCGTTCTGGGAAAGATGCACTTAATCTACATTGATGGGGGGGGGAGGGGGAGGGGGTGTTAAATTTCAGACATTCATAAAGGACTCCATATTTTATCGTAAATAAAATTTAAATATATATTTTAAAAATCCTAGTTTTAGTTTAAAAGGAGTTTAAGTGGCAAAGATTTGAGTCTTTAAGTAAAAGCTTGGAATCTCCGATGAAAACCTTGAATTCTCCAATGAAAACCCTGACTTCTCCAATGAAACCCCTGAATTCTCCAATGGAAACCTTGAATTCTCCAATGAAAACCCGGAATTCTCCAATGAAAACCCGGAATTCTCCAATGAAAACCCTGAATTCTCCAATGAAAACCTTGAATTCTCCAATGAAAACCTTGAATTCTCCAATGAAAACCCTGAATTCTCCAATGAAAACCTTGAGTTCTCCAATGAAAACCTTGAATTCTCCAATGAAAAGCTTAGATTCTCCAATGAAAACCTTGAATTCTCCAATGAAAACCTTGAATTCTCCAATGAAAAGCTTGGATTCTCCAATGAAAACCTTGAATTCTCCAACGAAAACCTTGAATTCTCCAATGAAAAGCTTTGAATGTTCAATGAAAAGTTATAAGTTTCCAATGAAAAGCTTGTATTGAGGTCACCGATAAAAATGGGTCTCCAATAGAAATCCAATAATGATAAGTTCTTCCCATATATATATACTTGTTTGATAACTTAACAATAATACATTCCCTCATTTTTCAAAACTTTAACACTGCATGAAACAAGCATATAAACAACTTTTTTACAGAAACCATTTTAATTATATTCAAATTATTCAGTTTTTACAAAACAAGCTCTTTTAAGAGAAAAGTTCAGTAGAATTGAGAACAATGCATTTTTGAATAATTAAAAAAAAATCAAATTGAATAAACCACCCACGCGACTGACGATTGATAAATGTTATCTATCTATCTATCTATCTATCTATCTATCTATCTATCTATCTATCTAACTGTCTATTTATATATCTATCTATCTATCCTTCTATCTATATACTTATTTATCTATCTATCTATCGAATTATCTATTTTTATTTAATTTTTACTACGAAAACGCAACATTACACTTATACATTTTAAGTTTTTTTATGATTTATGATGCCTATCAACTAATTTGTAAAATCGTATATGAAAAATGTATTTTGCTGTCCCCCCCCCCACACACTATCTTTTCAGCTAGGGTTAAGTATAATGTTAAAAATATATCTGAGAGATCAAAAACTTTTAATTATGTTAAAAAGCAATCTTGGAATCAGATAAAAGAACGAGGTTTAGATAATAAAACCATCTAGACATATTTACCTTAACTTCAAATCATGTTTTAAATACTTATTTTCTTATATATATTTACCGATATATTTTCACATACTTCCTTTAATTTTAATTTACATTGACATTATATTGTTTTAGACAAAAATATATATTTGTCCAAAAGTTGTAATCATCTTTCACTGAAACATAAGCTGAAGGAGAAGATCAAATGAGAAACTACTGGTTCTACTTTGTGACCTCTTAGATCTTCTAGTTTTGAGTTAGCATGTGAAAATAGCAAATTTTCCCGGTTAAATATTAGAAATTCAAATCTTATGTTTTCTTCTGAATTAGAAGAGCTCTGATTGAAAATTTAATCTTAAGTACAACTACCTGAAAATTGAAAAAAATAGTTTTTTAACCTATGTCACCCCCAGGCTATCCATTAGTATCCACAAAGTATTCCAACCCATTTGGTACAGCCGTTTGGTCAAGGGAACATATATACGAATGTCTTGTTTTATTATATATATTTACTTTGCAATTGACGTGATCTTAAAGGTTTTGCGTCTTAACACCTTAAAGAATATCATATTTTAATCATAAAACGAAAACACTTTGTAAAAATTGAATTCAAATATTTTTATATACACAGGTCGGCGTTTGAATCAATACAATGAAGACGAATTTTTTATTAATAATCCGTTCATCCCTGAAAAGCGTTTTTCAAATTGCGAGTTTTATTGTTAGCAAAGAGAATCTCTTAATTGACATGTTCTGTTCGTTTAAATGTTAATTTGTCTCAGCTGTTTGAAAGCTTAGGAGAAATCAAAATAGAAATAAAAAGTCGTCTTCATTTATTGTTATGTACGACGATGACTGTATACAATACATAAATGTGAAATAATTATTGCCGTATCAAAAAGTTTTGAACTTCACTACAAGTACGGAGTTGCTTTCTGGTTATACGTAAAAAAAAAACACATTTAAAAACAGCAATTTTACACTGCTCGATCCAAGGGTGTAGTGCAAGGAAAGTTAATTGCGGTCGTGTATACTCTGCGTACACATTGAAACCAGTTCTCTTTGGGCGGAATTTGTAAACAAGAATAGATGCATCAGTGTTCGTTTAGTATCCGAGGAGGTTAAAAGCATTAAATTTTGATAATTCACACAATAGTTTCCTATGACCAGAATATTTCATTGATTTGTTAATGTGAAAGATGGATCCCACGTCAGGCTTTGACATCTGTCTTGTGTTTACATTACCGCCCAGAGACAGTACACTGCAGTACAAAAGATGTGTACACTTCTGAAATAACTTTCCTTGCATTACATCCTTGGCTCGATCTATAATACATTTGTTATTCCATCCATGCACTTCACTACGGAGTTTCTCCTGCCCCCTTTAATTTTTTCAGGAACAGTGTCTATAAAGGAGAAAAATAAATGTTGAATTAAAAAGAAATGTCTACGTCTGCAAGGTTTTTAAGATTATAAATTATTTTTTTTTAAATTATGTCTTTTTATTGTTATATAATAAATAAACGTGATAAAGTACTTATAATTCTACTTACAAACATAACCAATATACCAAAATCCTGTTTTATTATTTACTATATATTCGGAACATAAACAAAGACTGAGTCTGTTTATGTCCCCCCGAGAATTGCAGTACACTTTAATTGTAAACAAAGATGTAGGACTTCCTGATGATTCGTCTTGATTTAAAATTCGGTGATGATGATAGACCAAACCTCTAAAGAGTAAATAAATTCCACATTTTATTTAAAATATATTTCGGTCTAGGTTGACCCTCGTCAGTTCTTGATATTGTTTCTGTCAGGAAGATTCAATTCTTGACTTATCGTGAATTGGTGCAAGGTTTCGTGATTAAACGGGTTTAGTATTATATACCGAGGTTTCGTGATTAAATGTGTTATTATTATATATTTTACAGAGGAACAAAATTACTACATCTATGGAAATTAGTTTTGCAAGTAACTTATTAAATCACGTATTCCTATTTCAGAGCTTGCTGGTTCTCACTGTAAGTCGAGAAATGTTTATTGACCTAAATGCAAAGCCTGTGAGTCACTCATGCGGTATGCTCACAGTGAAACAAAAAATATATGCTACACAAAAGTTTAAAGAGAATTATTAAGAAAAAAAAAACTACAAAAAAACCTTTTTGTAGCCCTAGACAAGTAATCTAGCTTACTTAGAAAAAGGTAGTTGGGACAATCCTAATGGTGATTGGTTTTTGCGTCATGACATATTTATACATTTTTGTTTCACTGCAGTGCAGTGCAGTGCTATGTTTTCGACTTGAAAACCGTTTTGAATAGTCTCCGTTGCAAAACTTCAAAAGTGTCCCGTTCTTAAAAATTGATACTCAATTTTAATAGCTGTTTGGATCTGTATGTACTGTGAACCAGCTAGGCCAGCTAGGCTTATACATCACTTTATGAAATATAAAATTATTTTATGGGACAAAACTATCAGAATTCATTTCTCATATACAAATAAAAGAGTTTTATTTTAAATAGCTACCATGGTTTATGGGGATTGCAATTTACACATTCTGATTCGAAAATTGATCAATTAGGATTTGGCAAAATCATTTTTCAAAACTGACTCTGTCTTTAAAATCTTGAAATTTTTACATCTGGGGCTAAAGAGAAGAAGAGGTGTTTATAGGTCAAGCAACAATAACTCTCTTTATATAGTAGTCTTGAAGTGTGGTTAACACTTTATTATTTTTAGTGTGATGAATTTTTAAATTTATTCAAATTTAATCCCTAGGATATCCTTTAATTGTCCCCTAAACTCATTTAGGATTTATTTAATGGTTGCATATGCTTAGTTTTTTAAATATTCTCACCATTTCAAAATAAGCTCAAGCCAGGCATCACTTCTTTTCCGTTCATATACTCCCCCCCTTTCCTATCTTCTCCCCCTTTTCCCCCCTCCCTGACATCCCATATACATTACTTAATCCTC
>NW_019402188.1:213890-220183 GCF_000591075.1 Eurytemora carolleeae
GGGGGGGGGGGCTTAAGTTTAAATACACTGCAATACAATATGCAGAAGCTAACTGTTGTTGGTTTAAACCTTAGCACCTGGCGGGTAGAGCGCTAAATAAAATGCCTCAATAATTGTTTTTAAATCCCTTAATGGGGACTTGTTGTGTCACAACTGATACAGGGGGAGAAATAAAAAAGCTTCATTTGTTAACTTCCGTTTTCAAAGATTAACTAATGAAATATACATTTTTTTTAAAAGTTTATGATTCATTATTTCTTGTTCTCCCTGTAGGATTAATTCCGGATGCCGAAAACAGCTCCAAGAGCTGCAGGAGCTAGAGCAGCTGTGTTTTCACCTTCTTGAGTTTATCTTCTTGGATTAAAGATTATTCACACCTGGATACAGGGTGTCCATCAGTTCAGGGACATACAGAGTATCTAGAAATACAGGTCTAAGTATACAGGGTGTCTAGGATTACAGGGTGTCCAGGAATACAGGGTGTCTAGGAAAAAAGGGTGTCCAGGAATACAGGGTGTCTAGGAATAGAGGGTTTCTGGGAATACAGTGTGTCTAGTAATACATACAGGGTGTCTAGGAATACAGGGTGTCTAGAAATACAGGGTGTCATGAAATACGGGGTGTCTAGAAATACAAGGTGTCTAGGAGTACAGGGTGTCTAGAAATGCAAGGTGTCTAGGAATACAGGGTGTCCAGGAATACAGGGTGTCCTGGAATACAGGGTGTCTAATAATTCAGGGTGTCTAGGAATGCAGGGTGTCCAGAAATACGGGTGTCTAGGAAAATAGGAGTGTCGGGGGAAACCTTTGACTAGGAAACCAGGGTGTACCAATAAAACAGTGTGACAAGGAAAACTGAATGTAACAGGGAGAACGTTGAATTTCGTGTCAATATTCAACGAATTTCGAATGTCGCCCTGTACATTTGAAAAAAACACACAAGAAAATTAAGTCAAATTACATAGGCTAGTACTAGTAGCAGTATAGAGGAAGGGTAGTTGGTAGAGAGGGGGCGGGGAAATCTTTTGTACTTCTTTCCCTCACATCTGCACTACATAGAAGAATTTAAGATGGCTTGGGTTTGGAAAATAGTACTTACTGGCTAGCTAGAGTGCCCGGCGTTTACCCGCGCTTGGAATTAAATCATGATTTTAACCAATTAAACACCTTTTAAGCTATGTCACCCCCGGGCCTCGAGGTACCAATGGGTTCCCTAAAAAAATACGTCGACGTGGTCCAGCCGTTTGGCCAGCTATATAGAACATTAATATATGTAAATATGGATAAATATATATATATACTAGGCTTTCAGAGCACTTCGCACCTGTCTTCGATTTCAATAGTGAACAGTTTCGTTTTGTCTACAAAATAAAAAAAATAACCAAAAAAACCGCGAATTTTAAAATATCTTTTTGTGGATTTTCAAAATTTTATGAAAATCGAATTTTGGTTATGGAAAATCTTTGAAATTTTGATCATTCATAAATCTTTTCCTGGGGTCAAGCTAGGTCCCACACAACATTTGGACCCAATCAGTTTAGCCGTTTTAACGTTATTGGATACAACATATATATATATATATATATATATATATACACACATATACGAGCGAAGAGCTTTATTAATTATTATATAGATGTTTATATTGTATGTTGTATACAGTATATACCTATATTAGGTGTCGGAAAGTGGTATCTATTTATAAATATCTAGTCTAATAAGTGCATTGGGATTACTTTAAAAATGTTAAGTTTTAATTCCAAGATTTAACATTTTTTAAAGAAACTCAAGATTGGTTGAGGATTTACGACACACAATTATTTGTCACTTTTGGAATTGAAAAAAAAACTTTTCCCNGTTTTTATTTTCAATGTTTAGAAAATAATTCAATTTTATCTATTTCATGCATCTTTCCATCTATATTTATGTAATATACAGAGTGTTCCAATAAACGTGGATAATAATACTGTAAAATAGTCTTTGTCAAGATTAACCTACTGACGAAGTTACGTCTTTTGGAGTACATTTTATGTAAACGGTGAAAGTTTGCTTTGTTTTTTTGATGTGTAATATTTCTTTAAGATATAGAATTATTATAATTTATAGTTAAAAGAACAGTTGTAGTTTATTTGCGTACAAATACTTTTTCATTATACAAGTACAACAGTAAACAATCAAAACATAAACAAACAGCAGACAAAATCTTCTACGGATGAAAGATTTCCCTAATAGGTATTACTGTACTTAATAACAATATTAGTATCAAAGACGACAATGAAATTTAAATCGTCACTAACTTCCCATGTTTATTGGAACACCTTGTAACATAATATTAGGTTGATAAAAGCTAGTTTTTCTCCCTAGAGCCAGGTGACTTCCAAAAATAATCATGATGAGTGATGACATGATTTCTGTTGAAAAGTACTGTGAACATCACGCAGAGCCCGAAATTTAAAAGAGTATCGTTGAATGAAACTCCCGAGTTTTCATTTCGGGGTCTTAACATTTGTGTAGATTTTAATTTAAGAGATTCGGAAAAAAAGGAGAGTATGAAGAAACTAAATAATATAATATTTCATAACAAAAATATTGATATCTACAAAACTGCCTAACCCCATCCGTGAAACCCGGGTTTTAAAACTAGTTTTTATAAGGATACTCTGTCTTAAGTTTTGGGCTCAGGCAATGCAATATACTATATACATATTTATTTGATATATATGTTTCACAGAGATCCAAACAGTGCAATATACTATATACATATTTATTTGATATATATGTTTCACAGAGATCCAAACAACTATAAAAAGTTATAAATCAAATTCTAAGACCGAGTCGACTGGAAAGTAATCGTTTCTAACTTTATCTTAAAAGGGGTAATTGGCAAAATCCTGATCGAACTTTGGCGCCTCCCCCCCTGTAGTTTTTTTTGTCCTACCACTCTCATTTTGTAAAATTTTGCGACTTTTAATGAATGGTAATTCAAAGGATTTAAATGTTTTTTTTTATTTATAAGATAGGGTACAGGGCGGAAAAAGTCCGGTCTGTGAAAAAATCTAAAATAGCCTATAACTAAAGCTACAGATGTAAAAACTGTATGTTTGAAAAGCCCTTGAAAAATGCATGTAGAAAAATCTGTCACACTTTGATATTTGTTTAAAACAAAAAAAATTTGTTTCCTTTTTTTGGCCCTTTTTTCGGCATTTTTTCCACCCTCCCTAGAACCCAAACTATTAAAGTTATCGGACTACTTTTTTCTTCTTTGAGTTTGCCATAAAATATTGTGCTTTGAACATGCATTTCAACCCTACACCTATTCTCTCAGGCCTGTTTCTAGGGGGGGGGGGCGCCAAACGCCTCACCCCCGGGCTATACATAGATTAAGACCCCCCAGCCTTTATAGGGTTAATATTTCACCATGCCGACGAAACAGGTTTTAAGAGAAAATGCATCAAAGTTAGGTCATTTACCAGGTCAAATTGTAATCGAAAATTACAGCTTGCTGGGATAAGGACGAATTTTTAATAAAATCCTTGTGATCGTTGACAAACACTGCAGATATGTTTGCTCGAAGCGTAATTTATGAAAGAGCAGTTACTTCAAATTAAAGGGAGTGTTCACGAAAAATGAAAGGGGGTACAGTCTTAATGCGATAAAAAAGCGCTTTTGATCGCTACTAATCTTACTTCTATCTGTTGCGTCTATTAGAAGAAAATTGATAAAGACGTCTCATACCTAAGAGCGTAGCGCCCATACAAATTGAGGAAGTTGGAACATACGACTTAGACCGTAAAAAATCAAATTAATATCAAACAAATCATTCAGATATTGCAACCTATAGTCATCGATTATCTTTCGCCACATTTGTATATATTTGATATTTCATACTAGTTTTTATTTTGTTTTTTAAAATAATATTTAGCTTTCAACTTGTTTTCGAACATTCCTGGAAAATGTGAAAATGTCGTCTTCATTACAAACAATCCTCGAAACAAGATTAAATGTTTTTATAAGTAACTCTCAGATCATAACAATTAAAACATTTTAGGAAAAATCAACTATATTTAAATGTGGCGAAAGATAATCGATGACTATAGGTTGTAATATCTAAATAATTTGTTTAAAATTAAATTGATTTTTTTACGGTCTAAGTCGTATGTTGCAATTTTCTCAATTTGTATGGACGCCATGTTATTCGGTATGAGACGTCTTTAACAATTTTCTTCTTATAGACGCAACAGATAGAAGTAAGATTAGTTGCGATATACCCCCTTTCATTTTTCGCGAACACTCCCTTTAAATAAAATCGCCCAAATATACACTTGAATCTTTAAATAACTTTTATCATTTTCCGGTCTTTGATTAAAAAAATTCATACAAAGTACAAAAGCAGCAATTGCGATTTATTCAAAAAATTTACATTTATGTAAAATATCTAAATCAAGAAGTGGTAAAATATATATATAAAGATAGAATCGATACAAATCTACATAATCTAATATTAGGTTTTATAATTATCTATCTATCTATCTATCTATCTATCTATCTATCTATCTATCTATCTATCTATCTATCTATCTATCTATCTATCTATCTCTGTATCTATCTATCTATCTATCTATCTATCAGACTGTGGGGAATTTGGTTAATCATGTAAGTAAAATAAAATACACACCCAATAATTTTGTGAATGGAGCTCAAACACTTTTTGCAAAGTCCTGCTTTTCAGGAAATTTGCACTTGCGTTAAGTTGGTGGTAACGATGCGAAAAACTGTGCAAATCTGGGCCAAACAGGACAAAGAAAGTGTATTTGTACACGTACTTCAAAGTATGAAAATCTGACATTTTGAAAAATATATACTTGAGTTTCATTGACAGAAGGTTAATAAACAAGATATAAATGATCATGGATGAAAAGAGTTTTTTTTGTGGTCCTGAAGGGAGATGGAGAGGGGGTGTAATCATAGTTGTTTGTTCGTTTTTATCTAAAAATATACACAGAGTGTATCTAAAAATATATACAGGGTGTATCTGAAAATATATACAGGGTGTATCTAAAAATATATGCAGGGTGTATCTAAAAATATATACAGGGTGTATCTAAAAATATATATAAGGTGTATCTAAAAATAGCATTTTAGCCTACACTACAAAACATCGTTGTATTGTGTTAAGCAGGTATATTTCCCAAAAATGTGAAAATGTTGATGTTGAAAATAATTGTATTTGGGTTCGTTTGAAATTTTAATCTATTGGAGGAAGCTGCTTTAAATCATTAAAAATGTGTTCTTTATGGCTAATTGATATTTGCCTAGGAAAATTTCTAAACCTAAAAATTATGCTCTCCGCATTTCAAAACTGAGAACAAGATAAGCTTGTAAAATCATTTGGGGTAGATGTGGGAGGGNATATCGTCTTCCTGAATAATTCTAGAGAAATCCAAGGAGGAGTTTCCAGATCAGCTGATATTAAATCATGTGTTAAAGATTCAATTATCTTACTATTTAAGTTAAGTTTTTAAATAAAGTTAATCGTTGAGTAACTCTTTTCCTTTAAAGTTGTAGCACGCCAAAAAACTTGATAAAAACTAAGTTTTGTGATGAGTCATTTTACCGAATAATGCAGGAGGGGTAATTTTAAACTGGTCTTTAGGAAACTTATAAAACCTAATCAACTGAAGTGCATGTACGTTGATATGTTTATATCGAATGATATGTTACGTCAAAACTTTTTGGTGAATTAGATTACTTATCAAATAGAAATTTTCAACGTGAATCAGTTCATAACATACCTCTTAAAAATGACACTTGTGTACAAGTACTATTAGGCAAGTAGGCTTTATTTCCAAAAATATGGAATTCGATTGAATTAGAGCTGAAAGAAACTAAATCTGCAAAATCGTTTAAAAGAAAAGTCGCCAAGATCTATTTAGATAGATATGCAAATTATATAAAAAAAATGTATCATGAGGATAAACTTAGTCTTTACTATCTTCTTCACCCTGTATTTCATAAACATGATTTTAATAACTTATGTTACCCTCTGTTCCAACCCTTACACTGAGTATCCTCCCTTTCCCTTATACTCCCCTCACCTCCTCCTTACCTTTTCCCTGATTTATCATCATTCTTATGTTTAAAATGTAAAATGTAGATTGTTTTTATCTGCAATTCTCATTCGTTTATAGTGGGCCAACCAATTAAAACAACCTACTCTGGTTAGGCGGGTCCAAACTACATAGTAAATTGTGATTTTTTTATTTGTATTATCTCGTGCTTTGTAGTTGAATAAAA
>NW_019402188.1:220350-221684 GCF_000591075.1 Eurytemora carolleeae
TTTCCCTGACTTTTTAATCTTATCTTTCTAATTCAAATTCAAAGAGAGGCCCTCTTGACCAATCCAATGGTTTAAAGAGTTTGTCCTCGTAATTTTATGTGACCTGTGTGACCTGTGTAACCTGTGTGACCTTCCATTTAAAAAAGAGGGGCTGGCCGATCTGGTCAATATAATGTGAAAAAAACGTCGTTTTTCCGGCTTGAAAAATGTTTAATTCAGTTTATTTCTCTTTAATTTCTGTTAAGTAAGAATTGCCCTAGTCACTTTTGCAGAGTAACCACACAAAATAAACAGTTTTCAAAAACAAAACATTAATTTCTAATTCATACTTCATTAGATAAAGTTTTTAATGGTACCGTTGTAAATCGGACTAGTCCAAAAGGCTCTTTTCTGGCCACATAACAATGACAGGGTTTATGACCCGGAATAAAACAGATAAAAATCATCTGCATTCTTTACATCAAAATATTTGTCCGGATACGCTCTTCAAAGAACATAGCAGCGATATCAACCAGTTTAACCCGGTGTAACGTATTTTACAGGTTGGAAAGGGGAAGTTTACAATGTATTTCCTTTTTTCCCTTTTTAGATCACATTACATACTTTGAATTTAATTTCCGTTCTTGTTTTTATTATTTTAATATTTTACCCTTTTCTCCAATTTTCATCCTTATTATGTAATCATCCAGGCCTTCTTATTTGTAATCTTTTTACTTTGAATTCAGGTTTCCCTCAAGATGCAACTCCATGTCTGATTCACAACTGTACCTTTTAACCCTAAATAAAGGATCCCTATTCTTCTTTATAAAAATTGATTTTGTCCAATTTTGATTTTTGAGTGAAGGACAACAACAACAAAGTTTACTGTTGTGAATTAGACATGTCATCCATAAAATGGGCTGCCTTTTGGAGGCACCCGCATAAATTGCATGCCGGGCCATTATATAATAAAACAAGACATTCGTTTATATATATATATGTTGTCTATAGCCGGACTATAGCTGAATTTTTTGTGGACACTCATGTGTGACCGGGGGACTTTTTTTCCAAAATATTTTTCAAAAAATATTTTTTTCAATATTTTGTTTCAATTTTTTTTACGGTCAACGCCAGGCCCTTCGGCTTGTCATAATTATATTATTAATTGCAAAAAAAAACAGAATTAGATCTTTGGAAATACAGAATATGGTAATTCCGAAATTCTATATTTCTTTTGCGGGCACCCTATATCGTGTATATTGATGAAGTTTATCCAATAATATGCATGTTCTTCCATGATTAAAAATTATTGTTATAATAAGTATCTTCCACTAGATTCCCCCCCCCCCCCCCCC
>NW_019402188.1:221725-238975 GCF_000591075.1 Eurytemora carolleeae
TACTAGATATATAGAAACCATATAATAGTAATATAATATTGAAAACATGGTTTTAATTACTAGATATATAGAAACCAAATAATAGTAATATAATATTGAAAACATGGTTTTAATTACTAGATATTAGAAACCATATAATAGTAATAATAATATTGAAAACATGGTTTTAATTACCAGATATATAGAAACCAAATAATAGTAATAATAATATTGAAAACGGGGTTTTGATTACTAGATATATAGAAACCATATAATAGTAATAATAATATTGAAAACATGGTTTTAATTACTAGATAGTTGTAACCAAATAGTGGTATTATTAGAGATGGATGCGATCATGCGTTCGTTTTTTTCAACGTTCATGAACAACTCATTTCCTTGTTTTTTTAAATCGTTCAAAAAAAATAATTTCGTTTGTTCTCCAAATTCTTTTAATAAATTTCCTTTGTTTTCTAACTGACAATCATTCAGTAAAATCGTTCGTTTAATAGAGTCTTAGTAAAAAACTATTGTTTTTTCACAAAATTTTATTTAGAAAAATCCTTTGTTTTTTCAAGTTCGTTCAAACAGTTTTCAATCGTTCTGTTTATTTCGTTCGTTTTTAAAAACGATCGTTTTTGCACCGTAATGTGTTTTTCTGGACGGACACCAACGTTCACGAAAAAATCGTTTGTTCACGAAAACGATGCCCATCTCTATTAATAATAACTTTGAAAACAATTGTCAGAAAATTCCAGATGATTATGTTAGCAGCTGAGGTTTATGTTATGGGCAAAGGATGAATTCAAAAAAAGGAGAATTGGAGGGGGGGGGGGGTAAAAAATGACTTAAACACTGTTCTCTGCAGAAATGTATTTCTATTGCAAATAATTGTTTCGGCATAATTTTGCATATTTTGTAAACATAACAAACTAAAGAGATACACCACTAATTGTATAGCATGTTGCGATGTACATTGTACATTGTATATCTTTTTGTGTGACTGTGAATAAATCTTTATAATAATATAATATTTTCTTAGTTTTTGTAATTGTTTTAGGATAATATTTGAGAAATTCAAATCTAATGATACAAATCATTTAACTAAATTATTTGATGTTTTTGCTCAAAAAATTTCTTTTTTTTNGTCATTTGAACAATATCTGTGAAAGAGTAAGTTTGTCAATGAGATGGAATTTAAAATATTCAAACAAAGGTACAAAATCCTTGCCAAATAAGATGAGATTGTGAGATTGTACGGAATTTGTACAGTATTTACTGGCATTTTTTATACCTTGCAAATTGTTTTTTTTTTGCTGAGATCCTTTAATAATACTTAAAAAAAAACATGTTTAAAGAAGTAAAACAAATTCAGCTCTTAGATCGTTTTAAAGTTTATTCAAAGTGTTTGTGTAAAATGGGTTGTTATGAATAAAAATGTTATGTAAAATTGTTAGAAGACCGTTAAGGTGGTTCGGGTAAAAGTACTCTAAGAATTGTAGGGAAGGGAAGAGCAAAAACATCTATATTGGATAACGGTGAGTTTTCTCAAATTGCTGAAAACATGATGATGCAAAAATGGTTTTAATTGCCCCCCCCCCCTCCCCTCTTAATTTAAGAAGAGGTTTCAGTATTAATCATGTGTCGGCATCTACATCAGGCCATTTATTATTGAAGAATATATGCAAGGATGTTTTTACCGCGGTGTCTCTAGAAAATTGAAGAATAAGTACATATCTCTTGAAGAAACCTGAACGTACTTCCAGAGGGGCGCATTTAGGAGAGGGGGTTCATTTAGGAGAGGGGTGCATTTAGGAGAGTGGGTTAATTTAGTAGAGGGATGCATTTAGGAGAGTGGGTGCATTTAGGAGATACATACAAAATAACACAGAGAGTGTCATATCTGGATTGATACAGACTGAAGTATTTTTGGTCTGCCATTGAGTCCAAGAGAGAGTTGTATCTGAAAGATACATACTAAAGAGTTCGAGAGTTGGTTGTAGCTGAATTAATACAGACTTAAAAGAACTTTTGTAGTAAGGCATTTGTTACAGGTGTATAATTTCAAAGTAAGAGCGTACTTTGGGTTGTACAATTTCACCAGAAGGGATGGTCTACAGAAGAAAGTTTTGTTTTACAATTATTTGTTAACCTGGACGAAAATGTAACGAAAGTTCTACAGTAAAATAACTTTTCGGTCACTGGTCAGGAATCGTAATTCATACCTCAGAGCCTGGAGGAACATTCCTTTCAAAATTGCAGTATCTTTTTTTTGTAAACACAGAACTAGAAATTTAAGAGCGTATCGTTGAATGAAACTACAGAGTTTCCTTTTTGCCGGGTCTATATATTTGCCTAGATTCTGGTTTGAGAAATCATAAACCATGTGAAATATTACAAAACCGCCCTGACCCCATTCTTAAAACCGGGTTTCCGATACTGGGTTTCATTACGAAACTCTGTCTTAAGTTTCGTGCTCTGATTTAGACCTTCCTTCAGATGCACGGCAAGAGTCCTAACTCTAAAAAGTCTCTCTAATACCAACCTCATCGCGTAATCGATAAAATTTCAAATTGTTCCTGGGGGGGACTATTGCTGATTGCGGTAATTCCCCCCCCCCTTCCAGAATACGGTCTCTTTCCACTGATAAGAATTAATTGTAGTTTTATACAATATATAATACGGGCTGAGTACTCATACAATGTTTAATTACAACGACCATATTAATAACTCAGATGTTTATCGATCTATCTTCAAACAAGGGGGGGGGGGAGAAGGGTTTTAATAGAGTCAAATTTTCGACACAAAAAGTAAAATTTTGTATGATAGCTTAAAGGGAATGTTAGCGTAATTTCAATGATGGCAATTCCCGATTCACAACCGTACCATTGAAGCCTTTGACTGATCAATAATATGGAAGATATTTTATTTTTTTCTACGTTTAAACGTGTTTGATTCCGATCAGTCATATATGATTTCGTGCACGTTAGAAATGCGGAATTCACTTTTGTAGAGAAACCACAATTGAAAAAAAGATGTTTTCAAAAATATATACATTGATATCTAATTCATACTAGACCAGACAAAGCTTTTAAGGGTACCGTTGTGAATTGGACATCGCCATGTTTGCTTGAAGGGTCACTTGAAATTACGCTTACAGTCCCTATAAACCAAGAAATTTTAGGAATGCCCATTTATTTGTTTACTAAAAAAAGTGTAAATGTTAACAATTTTTTTCGCCATTTACAAAAAGGTTTGTGCTCAATTTTTATACATAATAATATGAAACTTATGTTACCCTCTGTTCCAACCCTTACACTGAGTATCCTCCCTTTCCCTTATACTCCCCTCACCTCCTCCTTACCTTTTCCCTGATTTATCATCATTCTTATGTTTAAAATGTAAAATGTAGATTGTTTTTATCTGCAATTCTCATTCGTTTATAGTGGGCCAACCAATTAAAACAACCTACTCTGGTTAGGCGGGTCCAAACTACATAGTAAAAAAGTAGACAAGTAGAAAAATAGACAAATAGAAAAGTATACGAGTAGACAATTAGACAAATAGACAAATAGACAAGTAGACAAGTAGATAAGTAGGCAAGTAGACAAGTAGACAAGTAGACAAATAGACGGATAGACGGATAGACAAGTAGACAAGTAGACAAGTAGACAAGTAGACAAGTAGACAAGTAGACAAGTAGACAAGTAGACAAGTAGACAAGTAGACAAGTAGACAAGTAGACTAGTAGACAAATAGACAAGTAGACAAATAGACAAGTAGACAAATAGACATGTATATAAGTAGGGAGGTAGCCAGGTAGACAAGTAGACAAGTAGACAAGTAGACAAATAGACAAGTAGACAAGTAGACAAGTAGACAAGTAGACAAATAGACAAGTAAACAAATAGACAGGTAAAAAAGTAGACAATTAGACATGTAGACAAGTAGACATGTAGATAAGTAGGGAGGTAGCCAGGTAGACAAGTAGACAAGTAGACAAGTAGACAAGTATTATGAAAATAGATAGACAGATATAGACAGACAATCATCTTACATGATTACTTCGGCTCAAATTTCGTCAGCTTCAAAGAAAAACAATGATTGATTCCTCATAACGTTCATCCCTATCTTGCCCTATTGAATTGTAAACATAGATTAATTGAAATAACAGATAGGACACCAAATTTCATCCTTACAAGATTTATCAGGCAGAAGCCCAAAGGAGTTAGCGCAGTCTGCGTAGAACAGGCTCTCTCACTTTCTTGTAATTCTACGCAGCATGTGCGTAACCTCTCAGGGCTATTGTGAACGAAATACCCCTAAATCTTGAAATACGACTTCAAGTGTCATATCTGTTATTTAAATTTATCTATGATTGTAAGATATACGTAGGAAAAGTAAAGGTCAGACTTATTATTTTAGAAACGCAACTTCAGCGGTTTTGTCAGGAAGTAAGTAAACATTTTTTAGATTTTCGGTTCATAAGTTAATTTTTTAAAACTTATTGGATTGTCCTTCTGATCTTTAAAGTCATTTCTGTTCTGAAACTTCCTAATAATTTTACTTTTGTCCATCGCTGATAATTTTTGTTTTTCGTTGTTAAATATCATTTTGTAGTTTCAAATAATTGTAAAACTTCTATTCTAAATATCTGCAAGGTGTTTACACATGTTTACTAAACAAAAATACAAGCATGGCGTCTTTCTTTTGATGGATATTTAACTGTAATTTGATATTTTAAGGATAAACAAAATGGTGACTACTGACTTCTACACTGGCTGACTCTGAAAGAATATAATCTCAATCAATGTTGCCCTGAAATTCCTGTAAATTATGACAAGGTGATTATTTTCAAATTATCAGTCCACGAATTCAGGTTCTAATCTTATCTAATCTAACCCTTACCTACCACACAAACATGTGCTGAGACAATAAAAAAGAAAAAGTACAACAAGAATTATAGTTGAATATAGAAAGGACCCAATCCAATTCCTTTATATACAAACCAGAATAATCATTAGATCTTTTAGCATGTTTCTTTTTTAATTTTTTTTATAAATCAATTAAAGAATTTGGGTAACAGGTAGGCTTAGCTAAAACAGACCCAGGCTATTGAGTCCGCCTGCTACGAAAAATATTATTTTATATATTGTGATTTAAAAAAAAATTTAATTCATAAATATTGTTTTTCTGCAGAATTAAATGATTTCATTTAAAATACAGTTTCCAGTCTTTTATTTTTTTCTTGGCTCTCAGTCTTGCTTTGTTTTGCTTAAATTAGACAAGTTCTAGGGTTTCCATTAGCAACAACATTTTATTCAATCTTAAGTAAAGTTTGGCCAAATTTTGTTAAAAATTACTTCAAATAATGATAAAACTATGTTTTTATATATGTCAGGGATCTAAACACTAGCCAGCCTTTGAGAAAGCTTGAATTATTCCTTTGATACCCATCACAACAGAGACATTGAAAATGATTTGTAGTCCTATATACCAATATACAATAAATTTTGAATTTTTACAGATCAAGTTTTGCGCAATTATTGCGCATATTCACTCCCGTATGATGAGTTCATTAGCGCCTGATCCAATCAGGGTTCAGTCATGTGTTTGGTGTCTATTCTGAACCAATAGGAATAGTATGGCGGTAACATCTATCTTTCTATCTATCTCATTATCCAATTAGAGATATAAATCCTTCAATCGGCGCTATCAGTAAATGGAACTATTTACTTCTACTGAAACTGTAGTGTATTGTCCATGGAAAACCGTCGAGTTGAGAAACAAAACAACTTCATGCATCCAAACCATTATTCTGGAATTTCCCATTAATAGGACCGCGCGCTGAGAACGTAAAAGCAATTAACTCTTTATTTATAGAGTTGTAAGTTCGATTCAAACCGGTTCGGTACCTTTTTAACCTCATATGAGATGAGTGTGTGTGACACTTCATCTCACCCTTTTATTGGCTCTGTTCTTTACTGTGGTAAAAATGAAGAGAAGTAATTAACACTATTGTTTATAGCTTACTTCCTCTCCCCTATCTATCTATCTTTCTATCTATCTATCTATCTATCTATCTATCTATCTATCTATCCATCTATCTGTCTATCTGTCAATTTATCTATTGAACTATCTATCTATTCCTCTGTCCATCTATCTATTTATCTATCTATTTATTTATCTATCTATCTATCTATCTATCTACCTATCTATCTATCTGTATGTATCTATCTATCAAATGCCTATCTATCTATCAATTGATTTTTTACCTTATCTTATTCATGTTTTTTTGCCTGAAAATCAATGTCAATCAAATTCAGTTTTAATGTGATTTATTATATAAATTTAAAATCTAGCTAGATACTAGACACATGATATAATCATTGCAACTTTAACTTTACAATATATGTTGGAAGACATTTTAGGTCAATTATTTTTATTATTATATGATTCATTGCTGGTAAATTTTCTATAGTCAATTTAAACAAAGTGATATAAATACAATAATATCATATATTATATAATATTAACCCCAAAAGGATTTTTTTTTATCTTCAAAAGTTTAAAACAAATTCGTGTGACTTTTGATGAGGAAGAGATAATTAATTTTTCATTTTTCAAGATTTGAGTTTTAGAAAATGATTACAGCATTAAATCCATAAAGTTTCCATATTGTTTGTTTTCTATGAATGATTTCCAAAATCGAGCAGCTGACATGATGGAAACCGGTTTTGGCACGTGTGACCCAGCTGACTGAATTCCTCCATATTGGGCGCATTCTCCCATATACTTCCCACCATCGCTACACTGCTACCATACATACTTCTAAAACAATCATACGCTAACAAATGGAATTTTTTGGTTACCTAAACTCAAAAGAAGTCGTTGTTCCTCTGTGGGCCCCCAGAACTCAGCCTCTGATTGTCACAAATAGCAAAAATTTGGCACAATTCTGTGAACTTTTTTAAACTTTAGATAAATTTAAACGTTGAACTTGGCTTGGAATTATCTTTCAGACATTTCTTAACAATATCTAACACATGTATGCTAACTTAAATGTCGTTTTCCTTTTCCACAGTTTTATGGATTTCAATGTAACAATAATTTAGGCATTTATCAGAAGCTGCTTTTGTGATTTTCTGTAACAATTAAGGCTTCTTTGAGAGTAATCATAAAATCCTAGAATTGACAATGAAAATTATTTCAAAAATATTAATATATAATTGTTCATATTTCTGTACCTGTACTCAAATTCTTCTGAAGTACTGTTTACAGCCTTCTGTACACTTTGTACGAAAGGTGCCATCTTGCACAGGAATAGTTGTACACAAGAGGTAGTGCTCCCTAGATAAACGTAATTAACAATAAGGAAAATTTCGGCATTTTTATACTTTTTCAATTTTCAGATAGAAAAACAAGAATATCTCCATTATGTTTGAAGATTACAGTTTCCATCGTGAGCAATTTGCTCGAGGTTTGGCAAACTTTAGCGTGGAATTGCGATGTTTTATTCGAAAATCAATTTTGCACAAATGTTGCGAAATTGCATATAATAAAATTTTAAGCAAATTGCATAGTTGCTTTCACATAATATTACGCTATTTGCAGGAACATTTTAAAACACAAAGAGCCGAAAATTTCGGCGTAAACAATTGTATTTCATTATAAAATATACACGTACACCTGTATTATCCTTCAGAGTTTCAATCATATTATCCACTTTATATTATAGAATATACACCTGTATTATCCTTCAGAGTTCCAATCATATTATCCACTTTATATTATAGAATATACACCTGTATTATCCTTCAGAGTTTCAATCATATTATCCACTAATTCTTCATTTAATAATCCCTCCTGTATCTCCCGACCTCGTCTATAATATGAACAAATGATAGAATGTGTAAAGAGTATTCCTTCTAGAATTATAAAAAATAAGAGAGATAGGAATAACTATTTACATTATTTTCAAATAATAAAAGTTGAAAATAAACCAATTATTTATTTCATATAGATAAAAAGTATTACCTTTGAGCCTTGTCAACCAGTTCAGCCATGAAAGGCATCACCCCCTACCAATATATATTAAAATTTAAAAGAATTAAACCACACTTCTACTATAGTATAGTAGTAGTATAACTAAACATGACATTTGAGAGACGATTTAAAAGGCATTGGTTGATCGTTGATTGCTGTTTAAATGCAAAGTTTTAATGACTTTTAAGCTTTTTTGAGAAAACTCACATTGTGGAATGCTTATAGTTTTCGATCTATTTATACTGATATTGTCATTTAATAGGTTAAAAGGTAAAAAGGACTTTTGAGTCTTCTTTTAACTGTTATGGTTAGTGGAACATCACAGTTGTTTTTTGTTGCAATTTTTATGTCATTGTTCTATAATTTGTGATACGCCGTGGAAGCCGGAACAGTTCGGTCGAAGGATTTTTAATATTTTGTTCGTTATACCAACTGACGAAACTGACAAAACTGACGAAACTGTCGAAACTGACGAAACTGACGAAACTGTCGAAACTGACGAAACTGACGAAACTGACGAAACTGACGACACTGACGAAACTGATGAAACTGACGAAACTAACGAAACTGACGAAACTGACGAAACTGTCGAAACTGACGAAACTGACGAAACTGACGACACTGACGAAACTGATGAAACTGACGAAACTGACCATCTGTCCAAACAGACCGAACTGACCAAACTGACCGAACTGACCAAACTGACCATAGAGATTGGAAAATATGAGTTTTTGGCAAAGGCTCAATTCCTTAACATTACGTTTAATATTAAAAACAGATTATTAGCAATATCAAATCTGATAGAAATCCCTAACCCTTTCAAATTAATTTCGAACAAAAGGTATGTATTTTAACATGAACGAACACCATTTCATATTCAGTGTTACAGTAAAAACTTGTATACCTGTTGGGCGAGGGATCTGAATTGAGACACTGTATCTTCTAAAAACAAGATTTTTAAATTGAAAAACATGATAGATGTTCTTTTTTCTGCATAGCAAAATTAATGTGATGTGCGAAAGACTTTGATTTAGGGTTTCCAATTGGACCAATTTGGGTCGGTAATCGCAAGACGGAATTGGATACAAGACTCTTATTTTACGTTACGTGCAAAAAATTCAATACAAAGATTCATAAAATAATCAATTCATAAAAAAATACGTATTTTCATACAAAAGTGGAAACTTTATCCGTGAAAAACAGCGAACTTAAATTTCTACGATCCTACGAGAGCAACTTTTTGTACGTAGCTACTAATTGTTCGTGGCGAACCACAAAAGATGCAGATACAGTGATACAAAAGATGCAGATACAGTGATAACTACAAAAGTCTGGAATAGGATGTCGACTCAATTTGAGACTTATTTAATAATTTACTACGTAATCTATTTGCTCTGTAACAACATTAAATGCACCTAAATAAGAATTGCTTAAATGTCGTCTTCATATTCTACATTTTTCTGGTTCCCACATAAATATATATATATATATATATATTGGTGTTTTAATGTTACCTATTTTCTGTGTAGATCCGACCAGGTAGTCTGCCAACATCTCCCCCAGGAAGGCTAGAATATCAATAGCCATCCGACCCATAGCAGTCTCTTCAATGCCAAATATTGACATCACAGCAGTCAACTGGAAATATTTTGGTTTTTCAAAATTGTTTTTATTTAAATTTTGGCGTATTTTGTTCTGAAACAAAGGAATTGAGTCTTTCCCACAAACTCTGGTTTTCCAATCCCTATATCTTTGCAACCCAATTTCTTGTACCTTATATATTTGAAATTAAGTACACTGTTAGATCAAATAATCTAAGTTTGAAAATCAAAGTTTAACTCCATCAGGTTCCGAAGATACAGGGATTTTAGTTTGTGACAAAAACTCAATTCCTTTCATAAAAAAACAGGCTGTTTTACTTAAAAAAAATTTTCTGCTATATACCGCATCTTTTTTAACATACAGTCCTCGTCTCAAATATCAATACAATGAAGACGACGTTCGATTAAAAATTTTTATTTCTACAAAGCTTGCAAACAGCATGGATACACATTAACATGAAAACAAAACATAAAAGCTATCAACAGTTAATTTACCTTTATTTACTTGTAAACTTATAATTTGAAAGAAGCATATTAGAAATAAAAGCTTGAATAGAAATGACGTTTTCGTTGTATCGAAGTAAACGCCGACCAATGTATCTTTTGAGATTTGTTGCTTTCTATAGCAAGAACATGACAAGAGTTGTATTACAGTTGCAAAACGAATTAAGTGATGATTTTTTTCTTAGAGTAAAAGTTACTTAGGATTTCGTTGACAGTCCTATGTAAAGATAATCTTAAATATTTTCAAAATTGTATTAATGTAAAACTGTATAATTATGAAAAATGCTTACCACACGTTCGATAATTCCGTTTCCGTATCCGGTATCCAGCTCTCCGGTTCTATCCATAGCGTCAAGTCCTCCCTAAAATACAAGATCTCTAAAACTCTCTAAAGGAAGTGAGATTTTGCAACAATCCTGATTTTCTATTTTATGTAATCTGATATTGTAGACGTCTGATATTTCAAACTATGAATTCTGTTCGATCAAATAGTCTAAGTTTAAAAATAAAACACCACCAGTTTGGACAGATATAGGGATTAGACAATTTGATTTTGCTTCTTGAAGTTTAAGCTTGACTATTTTTGTCTTTTAAGTTTTAATGATATTTTAGCAAAAATAGAATAAAGTTTACAACCTCAGTTTTTAAGTTTTGATAAACGCTGTAGCAAAATTAAACAAATGGTTAATTAATCCATATCTTTATAATTACCGAATAAAAATTATAAAATCTAATCAACTCTGCAACTAGGATTTATTATTCTGGAGTTGTTTTAATCCTGGGAGTTGCATGTATAGAGGGTAAAACTAATGATTAACGGGAGATTTTACGATTTTTGAAACACTCCTGTATGCCGAGTCCATAAGCGTCTGATCCAATCAGGTTTCATTCATGTGTTTGGTGTCTCTTCTGAACCAATAGAAATAGTATGGCGGTGACATCTATCTTTCTATCTATCTTATCTTCCAATAAGAGATATGAATCCTTTAATCGGTGCTATCAGTAAATGTAAATATTTACTTCTACTGAAACTATAGTGGAAAAGTGGTACAAAATAATTTTGTACTTTGAAATGGTAATCAGGTAACATATATAACATTAATTGGCAATCAACAACAGATAATTTTCATTTCTTTAGTTTTCAGTAGCTTCCATTTTGTTTACAAACCTGCATTCACTCCCTTTAAAACTTTGCAGAAATGCATTCAAACATGCAACAATAAACTTTATAAAATATAAACCATCTGTTTTTTCTAAATTAAACCGAATTTGACGTCATTGATTGTGTATCCTTAAACTAATTATTTTTTAACTACATTCTTTATAATGGTTCTGTTATTTGACTGACCCCACATTCAAAGATGACAATGCTCGATGAACAACGGTACCCTTGAAACCTTTATCTGATCATTAATATGGGAATATTGTAGGGTTTAAAGAGTTATTTGTTTTCCCGCAGTAGAAATGCGCAAACACTTCTGTTATAGAGAAACTACAATTAAAATAATTAGTTTTGAAAATGATAACATTGACTTCTAAATTATATTTGATTATTAGACAAAGCTTTTAAGATCGGGCATTGCCATCCTTGCATGGAGGGTCATTTACGCATACAGTCCCTTTAATGTTTAAGATAGAAACTATACCTTTAACATATCAGTATAAGATGTTCTTGCTCGACCCATTTCCTCCATTAAGCCACTAAAAATACACAATTTAGAAATGCATTTTATTGATACACATTGAAATTTTGCATACAGTCTGGAATTGTGGCCATCTAACCGAATCACCTATTCGATCAACCTAAAATTTCACAAAATATTGGGTTAAATCACCCTTAGAATCTGTGCAGTATGCACCCAAAAAAATATGTTTTAAGCCCCTTCGTGTGTCACCCATAGATCAATGTAGATTGTCGAAGATATCCATGTTATTTTCAATGGTGTATACATAATATATATATTTTCCAATTACTCTTTTTCAATGGAGTGTCTGGCTAGACGTGGTAGTTGAGCTGAGAGTGCAGTAGGTAGAGTTTTTTGTCTATTTTGTCTAGAAATACTGCACACTCAGCTCAACTACCATGTATAGCCAGACACTCCCTTTAAACTAAAGCTAGAAATACTGCACACCCAGCTCGACTACCATGTATAGCCAGACACTCCCTTTAAACTAAAGCATAGAAATACTGCACACCCAGCTCAACTACCATGTATAGCCAGACACTCCCTTTAAACTAAAGCTGGAAACAAGTGCTTAATGGTTTTAAAAGGAAAAGCTAAGGTGTTTTTTAGCTCAACGCTTGAATGTAATCTGAATCTATGTGAATTAAAATGGGTTTATAAGACCGGCAATCATATTCTCATCTGTTATCAGATGCCAAACTCCCTTGAACTCTTGGTCAAGCAGAGATTTAAACTGCTCTTTTGTATTAAAAGTTACCTTTTTATTCAGTTTTCGTCTTAAATATTATTATTTTAGAGGAATTGAATCTTTGCCACAAACTCAGAATTTCTAATCCCTTTATCTTTTCAACCCGATGTCCCGTTATTTTCAAACTATGATTTCTCTTAGATCAAAACATTTTAGTTTGAAATAAAAAATATTTACTCCATCCGGTTGCAAAGAAATAGGGATAAAAAATTTGAGTTTGTGGCAAAGACTCAGTTAATTCTTTTATTGTTACCTTAATAAAACTCCTGGAGATTGAAGGGGGTATAATGAATCCACCAAACTGTTAAACATATCAAAATAAAATAATTTAAACTTTATAGCATAATTATTTAACATAAATTAAATATAAATATTTTTTTGTTATTTGATTTGATTCCTTAAAAATCTGGCTGTAGATTCAAGTTGATGTGAATTTACTTGATGTAAAACAACTAAACTTAATAATAGAAACTTCATTTTTAACTGAAAAATATGGTTTATTATTTCTATGGATGGTATGGATGGTATGGATGGTATGGATGGTATGGACCATCCCCTCCCACCAGTCTTACATTTCTCACACACATGTTCCAGCATTTATTTTACAGGTAGAAAAAAAAATTATCATCCCCCCTCCCTTACGTACTTTTGTAGAAATCAACATCCCCTGTTTTGAAATTATTCCAAAAGCTTGAGGTTTGGTCAAAGAGAATAGAATATATATTAGAGTGGAATTTAGACAATCCCTCGGTATGAATTTTGTCAGTTCCTTTCAGCCTGAAAGGGAGTTAAATGTTTACAAATCATGTAAATGTTCACAAATTATATGCAGTAGAGTACATTAATACAGTATGTTCCCTAGACTATCCATTTCAATTTCTAATTTTTTAAAGCTGTTAAATAAACTTTATAATGAATTAGGTGAATAAAAAATCATCATTTGTAAAGTGAAAGGCATAAAGTCTATGTGAAATGATCAGTGGTCAATTATGCAACCATGTCATAATTTGGTTTTCTTTTAATAATATTAATTTTATATTTTCTATAAAATAATGTTCCAGGGCATATAGCACAAATATGGAAAGTACACCTGCATTATGGAAACAGTACAACGAAATGGCTGTTTTACACTTTTTTCAAATTCCAGATTTCTCTAAATTATGCTTTCTGCATGTGTTTCATTTAATATCGATTGCACACTATATTAATTGACAATTGGACATGGTTTAATAAAAAACTATCTGAATTGTTCAGATAATTTGAAAAAAGTTAAGAATTATTTCATTGGCAGTGCAGCAGGTTAATGAAATATGGTTGAAAGAGATAAAGTCTTGACTTAAAATCTCTAAATTATAGCAGAACTGTCAAAATTATCTCTTGTTAAAAATCTCTTTAATATGACAACCCTAAAACCATGAATGGAGTTAGAGATCACGTCCGTCAGCATGCCTTCATGATGCTAGGTCATGCTTAGGTAAGTTCATTTAATATAATAGATGAAACACAAAATCACTGAATTGAATAGTCCTGTTTTAAAATCTCTAAATTGATTGATCCCATACCCAAGACTTCGATATACCATCGTTTAAATCCAGGGTGTCCCACGAAATATGCCAGAGACAACTTGACAGTCGTCTTTGAACTTTTAATTTATTTGTGACATTCACTCATCAACCTACTTTCACCTTTATAATTCTTGAAACAATAACCACACAGTGACACAATTAGTGGGACACCCTGTATATCCTGCTTAAATATATTAGTGGGACACCCTGTATATCCTGCTTAAATATATTAGTGGGACACCCTGTATATCCTGCTTAAATATATTAGCCCTGATCCTAATTGTCCTTTCTCACGAGCTGGCATATTTTCTGCTTGTTTTAACATCTATTTAGCATAAAACTGTCCCTAAAGATGTGTATTTAAGGATTAAATCTCTGCTTTACAGTTTTAAAGTGGGTTAATATCTTTATAATTTCAGGTTTAGGGGTTGAACTTAAGCCAGATTTATACACTTAAACTGTGGTAAATTATCAGCCAAATTTTCAAATATTTTCACCAAGTACTGTGGAATAGGCAGACGACATAATGTTCTTGGGACTATTTTAAGTCATAACTTGAGTCTAATAGTCGTGTTTCTAGAATTATAATCCCTATAACTTTGTGTAACCTGATGGTGTATAGTAAATCCATGCAATTTTAGACTTGATTATTTGATCTAACAGAATTCATAGTTTGACATATCTGAGGTGTTCCAATTAAGTATAGACAGAGTTTGTGGCAATTCAATTTGTTGTTTTGCCCCAAAAATTAGTACGTTTTAAACTGTGCCAATTTGAATTGCCTTTTATTTAATTAAGCTACTTTTTATGCCAGTAACAATACTAGAAAACATACATTTCTGTGTAATAAAGGTATATGTGAGTTGAGCAATTACAGTTTGTGATGGGCCATAGCTTGATTCGTTTCTTATACGCGTTTGAAATGTTTTTGACTAAAGAAGTTCCACAAAAATCAGAGAAGTACTAAAAATTGTCTATTTTTTAGATTTCATTTTCATACACTTTGCCTAATTTTGACCCTAAGAGAAAATACACCATCGTATTTAAACGGTTCGTTTTTGCCTTTTATAAATATCAAAAATTACAATAAAACCAAACTTTTGCAGAATTCTAATTTGAAATTTTGGAAGTTCCCAATATGTGAGTGGTCTCTCTGAAAAGTCTAAAACCCTCAATAACAACTAGGTAACAAACATGAAATATTTCAATTCCTTTAATATTTAATGGGCTATGCTTTGTAAAACTGAATTGATGATAAATTTCTAACCATAATTTCTGACTTTAAAAAACTAATTTCTTTACCGTTTAACATCATAATCATCCATTAGCTTCAAACACAGGGACCTCCCCTCCTCCTTCAAACTCGTATCATCATTAATCCTGTCGATTCAACCAACTTCAAGAGATCGAACATGTAAAAAAATAGAGCAATTTCAAAAACAAACGATTTGAAAATACATAAAAAATATCTTTCACCTGCGGCAGAACAAAATGTTGATTCAAAGTTTTTTTTATGCCTTCCTATCATTACAAAGTGATTATTGAGCTGTATTAAAGAATGTTGGTCGGTTTGTATGTGCGGCACTCTGCGCACTGTACAGTTGGTCGCCATGTTTGAATGCCGCATAATTAATTGTTGTGAACAGAAATATAGGAATTCATTCAAATACAAACTTGGGCGCAAATACATATCTTTTAAAGAAGGTTTATTTCTACATTTGGATATGAGTTAGAGTTCTTTGAGGATAAATTGGCATATCACATTTGGAATTGAGTCTTTGCCACAAACTCCAATTTTATATCTCCTATATCTTTGCAACCAAATGTCGTCTTAGATATTTTAAATTATAAATTGTTTAAAATACAATGTTTTAAGTTTGAAATATCTTAGGTTCACACCATCAGGTTGCAAAAATAAAGGGATTAGAAAATTTTAATTTGTGGCAAAGACTCAACTCCGTTAATTGCATTCAACTTGATATTTAGGTATTTTTTTTGTGCCAATATTATTTTCCAGTATTATTCATTTCCAAAGAGAATAGAATATATATTAGAGTGGAATTTACTAGAAAAAAGTGTAAAACGGCCATTTTTTTGTACTGTTTCCATACTGCATGTGTACTTTGTGCTATATAACCTTTTGGGCCCTGGAACATCATTTTATAGAAAATCTAAAATTAATATCAAAAGAAACCCAAATTATGAAATAGGCTGTTTTCATAATTGACCAATGATCATTTCACATTAACGATGATTTTCCGTTATAACTATAAATCAAAAGATGTCTTTATTCACCTAATTCATTTTATAAAGTTTATTTAACAGCTTTAAAAAACTGAAATGGATAGTCTAGGGAACATACTGTATTAATGTACTCTACTGCATATAATTTGTGAACATTTACATGATTTGTACGCTTTGAACTCCCTTTCTGGCTGAAAGGGACTGAAAAATTCATGCCGGGATTTTCTAATTTCCACTCTAATATATATTCTATTCTCTTTGTTTATTCCTACCAGTATAAATATGAAACAATCACACCCATAGCAATTAGCACTTTGAGTGAGGTATTTATTGTTTCTGTCAGTAAAAAATGACGCCAAAGATGTAGATAAAACATTTAATCAAATATTAATGATGAAATGAATATGAAGTCCAAGTTTTTCTATTCTTTAAAGAAATTTTTATAAATGTACTGAACGATTGCCAACTGGGTGATTGATATATGGATTAAATGTTTAGGCTAGGTTTAAAATAGATTTAAAATATAGTTTTGGATTAAATTAAGGATTGAACAAGGGACAAAGAGGAATCAAAAAGTTCTTGAAAAAGGTTTTAAATGGATTGAGGATGTCAATTGAGGGTGAATTCAGTAGGGACTGTGGAAATGATTGAGTGTGGATTCAGTAGGAGCTCTCGAAAGGATTGAGGGGGTGATTCAGCAAGGTGGATTCAGCATGAGAAATTATTCGGAAGGATTGAGGAGGGATGTAGGAGGGATTGAGGAGGGATTGAGGATGGATTGAGGAGGGATTGAGGAGGGATTGAGGAGGATTGAGGAGGGATTAAGGTTTGATTGAGGATGGATTGAGGAGGGATTGAGGAGGGATTGAGGAGGGATT
>NW_019402188.1:239375-268333 GCF_000591075.1 Eurytemora carolleeae
CCATATCTATTCATTTTTTCATAAGGGAGGGGGGATATTTAACCCTAATATTAAATGAGCTGCACGTATATATATCTATAAACCCTGCGGGGGGTTTAGTTCACATTTTTTCAAGATTAAAAATCGGTTTAAAACCCACAAAGCGTACTAGTACTACTGCAGTTAATAGATTACAAATTGGCCGTTGAAATTTTCAGATTTATACAAGTTTATTTTTGGATTGAAATAACAAAATTTTTCCGGAAAATTAGACACGGCCGTGTACGGAAATTAAACTTTTAAGTTATAGGTTGAATGCACAAACAGTGAGACCCAGATTAGGAAGACGACATTGAAACAATAATTAAGCCTATTTTATATTGTTACAAAGCAAATTGTTTCATAAATAACTTATCAAATCACTTATTGAGTGAAATTGGTTTGTTGACACTGCACGATGGCTTGTCTCATGTTTAATGGAATTTATTAAAACAAACTTTGAGTCTAAAAGTCGTCTTTATATTCCAGAGTTTTCTGATTCTCAATGTTTTTATTAAATATTTTTGTATAAATATCTTAATTATTGTAATTGTGTAGTTAATAATGTAATTATACCAAATGTAAAACAATATTGTAATGTTTGTATTATACTGAGGAAATTAGAGCTAAATTGGAACTTCTTTTCAAAAAAGTTATTTTGCCAAATTTTAAACTTTTTTTTGAGATTTGATAAAATTCACACCGTGGTCACACAGGTCTGCCGCTTTAGTAATTGTAATATGGTGGTACAGTCCATACTAGGGCCGCAAAGGTTGGCTCAGCTCGGATATTCAAATTTACATCCATATATTTTATTCTCCTTGTGTACACCAGTGCACAACTGATAACCAAAAAAACAATGGAATAGGAAGACGACGTTTTCTTGTTGTAACTGTATGAGAAATTATTCTTTATTCATCGATAAATATAAATGTCGTCTTCCAGATACAGCAGCTAGAAAAACTAAGGTAAAAGGTTAAAGAAGTAATAAAATGTGACATCTAAATTTATACTGGATATTATATTTATATATTTATGATAATAGATATAATATTTATATAATATTTGTACTGGATATTATCTTCTAATTTCAGGCAAATTGAACAACATAATCAAATGCCCTAAGTGTATTCGAATAAGGACTTCATAGTAATTTTTTTTATAATTTATATTATTTTATAGATTTTTATAAATTGGTTATACGTAGTTAATACAGAAAATTCTAATTTGATTATTCTTATCAACATTTCTCTCCTTCTTCCTTCATTTTTTCTTTATTTCTGTTCACAATTTGTGTAATGTACAATTACGCGTATACAATTACCTATTCTGAATATTTCTTATTCAAATGGAGTACCGTCTGCAAAGTATGTACAATCATATGGTAGGGCGGACCGCGTCAGTTGCATTTCCCTTCTATTTCATACTCCTTGCTCGTAGCTCATCTAGAATATTGACACTACGCACAATGATGAAAAAAGCTAAATATTAGAAATTCAAAACATTGTTCTTATCAAAATCTCAAAATTTGAACACGGATTATGATTGAAAACATTTTATAGATTTCTAACGTACAATTTACTTTAGTTTGACAAGAACTATATATTAGAGGGGAGTGAATTTTAGAATTGTATAATTCATATGTAAAAAACAATTCTTAGAACAATTTCTTTAATGCCACTTTTTGATTGTAGGTCGTATTCGTTAGCTAACTGGCACAGTAAGTTCTGACCTTTAAGCCTTCTTATGAGATCTGTGATTTCATAGTACACAAGCAAAATGCTCCCAATGATAACAGCGATAGTCAATTTCTGCAATGCTGCAGATATAAATGCTTTACACATAATTTCTAGAAATGTAATTTCTAATAGATCAGAAGTTGTCTTAGTTCAAGTGGGCTCTATTAATTTTTGATCAAATTAAATTGTGTTTTAAACACATAATGATACAAATACATGGTTACCCACAAAATATGAGAGTTTGAGACAACTGTACGGACTGTATACTGTTTGTTTCCTTAATTACATTAATAATTATCTGCAATTTTAAACTTATTTCTTTTTTTACATTAGGCAGAAGACTTTGGAATATTTAAAATGTTGTAATGTTGTTTTTACAGCCTCATTCTTTGTTAGAAACCCTTTTATAAGTGTATAATTATGTTGTAAATATATTTATCTTATTAAAAGATAAAAATCTAAAAAAGTGAAAGATTAAAGTTTCTGAAATAAATCTGGATATGTAAAGATTCTAATATCTACAATTTACAATATGAATAAATGTTTATTCAAAAAACTTTATACAATTAATAGAAAACATCTAATTTTTAAGATTTACTCTGATTTTCAGATTTCATCTCAACTGCTCGATCAAAGGGTTTAACAAATATAGAAGGGAAGTATAAATCTCTAGGAGTAGATATCTCTAGGAATAGATATCTCTAAGAGTAGATATCTCTAGGAGTGATATCTCTTAAAGTATATATCTCTTGGAGTATATATCTCCAGGGTAGATATCTTAAGAAGTAGGTAGCTCTAATAGTAGATATCTCTAGGAGCATATATCTCTAGAAGTAAATATCCCAAGAAGTAGATATCTCTAGTAGTAGGTATCTCTATAAGTAGATATCTCTAGGAGTATATATCTCTAGGAATATATATCTCTAGGAGTAGATATCTCTTGGAGTAGGTATCTCTTGGTGCAAGTATCTCTTGGTGCAAGTATCTCTTGGTAGGTAAATTTAAGTACCTGAAAAATGTCAAGGATCATGAATCGTCAATTTCTCTCTGAGAAAAAGCAACGCATTGTAAAAAAAAATACAGATATTAATCATCGAATTCTGTTTTAAGTATATATTTCATTTAGTAACCATATGTATATAAATCTTTATATACTCTAAGACATAAAAAGTAAAATGGCTGAACCCGAGAGAGAAGTAAATCATACTTAATATAAATAATATGTCTGGCAAGAAAGTTAAATTCAGTTTTTGCGAACATTTTTCCACCAGAAAATTAATATAATGTTTTTATTCAGATCCTTTCGGTCTACTTTTAATTTTTACAAACAGCCAATTCTTCCTTACAATGATTTTTATAATGTTAAATAAATAAACTGTAACTTGAACATTTTTTTTTGCAGTTTTGATTCTCACTTGAAATATAGGGTTTCACTCTAACTTCTGAAAGCTAAATCAGGAATATTTGAAAATACTTGTGCAAGTTTTTAATGCAGTAATTTTGCATCTGAAAGATACATGAAAAGTGACAGGTATAAAAACCTACGGAGATAAATTACTGTGCTTTTCCTCTCATTTATAATCTTAACGAAGAAAACCTGATTTGATTTCAGAATTTAAATAATTTCAATCAATCAATCAACTAAACCAGGCAACTAATTCATAATTTAGTATTATTAGAACACTTAAATAATTAGTTTTCACAAATCAACAAACTCCACCACATTTCAACAAAAAAAGAGCTAATTGAGACAAATTATTTTTTTAGTTGCGTGTTGCCTACTTTGTTAAATTTTTGAGAAAGCTTGGGAAAGCTAAATATTTTAAAGTATTCCGGCCTACCTGGAAAAATGTGACCTAGAGTTATCCCCAAAGTTGAAGAAGATTAAAACCGTCTATATGTCCTTGTTGCTGATGCTGGTGGGGTCACAGTAGGTCTAGGGGTCACTGTTGTTGCTCCAGGCCTTGTGGGAGCTGCTGTGGCTACAGCTCCTGGAGCGGCTTTATCAAAATATTTATCAAATGCAGCATTTGCATTTCCGGGTGGTCCAAATGGAGTTTTCTTTTCCTTTTCTCCTCCTACACGATCCTTACTAACTGAGCGGGCTCTTTGAATGATTTTACTAGCTGTTGACATTTTTGAGGAAGAAGACATTTTACTCTGTTGTGACACAGAACTTATGTCTGATCCAGATCCAAACTCTTTCTCCTCATTAGTCCGCTCCGTGGACAAGCTTCGTCCGATCTTTTTCAGTTTGCCTAACAATCCTTTGCTTTTCTTCTTCTCCCCTGGTAGCCATTCACTCTGGGTAGATTCCCTTGAGCCAGTAGATAATCTGTCTACACTAGTGTCACGCTCTAGTCTTCGTATTGTCATAGCATTGTATGTATCACTTGAGTATCCAGACTCAGAACCACCTCTAGCACTACGGGTTCGGACAGGTATGGGAAGTGGAATGGATGCATTGGAAGCCATACTTTCATTACTACCAAGAGATTCCTTGCTCTGCCAGATATTCCCAGATTCTGACATTCCATCTCCCATGGACACAGCCTTTCTATACATAGCCCTCTTTTGAGAGCTTGCTGAGTGAGAGGCATTTCTCATTCCAGATCTGCCTCTTGGAGATTCTTCATTAATTGTTTCTATTGATTCTCCTCGCCTTGATCTTCTTTTCATTTCTTCCTCACTGATTTTATGAAGCTGTTCTAATTCTTCTTTAGTTTCTTTAACTCTAAACAGAGCAGTTTTAAACTCCATCTTGGCTAGACTTTTTTCATTGTCAAGTCTGGATGATCTGCTGTTCTTTTCATCCTTTTCCAGGATATCATTACCAAGAAGTTTTGGAATAACTGTGAGGAACTCATCCATATCACTAAGAAGTCGTATAATCTTCTTTTCTTCCCCATACTCAGATCTAGATTTACTCTGAAAATATAAATTTAATCAGCATTAAATATATTTTTAATTGGCATGTGAAATTTGTTTTTAAATATTCCAAAATGTAGCTTGTTGACATGAAATATAGGAATTAAATACTAAGTCATGAAGTTTGAAAAAGTCTGAGTTGTAATTTTATATACCTGGACTCTGACATCATCCACTGATCTATCTTTATCTCTTCGAAGCTTTTCATTTGTTGTGCGCAGTTTTGCATGAGCATCTCTAAGCTCTAGCAAATCATATTGTAGATCTGTAATCTGCTTTTTAGTATCATCTTGCTCTTCTTCAAAGGATCTCTTCATAGCCTCTATTTTTCTCTTACCATCTATTCTATCACGCTCCTTTTCTTTTTCTACCTCAAGTAAAGTGCTTTTCAAATCTCTTGCCATGGTGTTGAGCTCATTAATTAACTTCTTTTGAGATTCTCTTTCCTTTTGCCAGGCAAGTTCCATTTTGGTTCTTGTTCCGGCAATCCTTGCTCTACCTGAGTCAATCAATGCCTCTTCTTCCATTTCATTGATTTTAGAGTTAAGTTCAGCAATTTGAATTTCAAAGTTAGATTTTGTAGACATCATGTTTGCTTGAGCTTTGGCTGCCTCCATTTTGGCATCTGACAATTCGTCTTCAAGTACATGAAGCTGGTAAGACATATCTGATATTTTGCTTCTGCATTGAACAAGTTCTGTGGCAGCATCTCCGGCAGTAATTTTTCCTCCTTTAGATTCAGTAAGCTTTTTCTGGACACCCTCAAACATTTCCTTATAAGTTTCTCTTTCTCGTCTGTACTTGGATGCCTGGGATTTTAATGCATGAATTTCTTCTGTCATAATAGCAATCTTACTGTCATACTTCATCTTAGTTGTATTTAAGTCTGACTTTCTCTCTCTTTGCTCTGTTGTTAGCTGCTTTTTGAGATCTTCAATTGCTGCAGATGTATCTGCAGATGAGCTACTATCATTTGCAGATCTACCATATCTATTCATTTTTTCATAATCTTGAAGTTTTTGCTTTACATCTTCAAGTTCTTTTTTTACTGCGGAATGTTGACTTCTTGCAACATCACATTCAATCTTTAGGTTTGTGATTTGACTGTCTCTATCATCTAAAATTGATTTAAACCTATTTCTTTCCACATCCCAACCATTGCCAGCGGATGAACGAATAGACTGTTCAAGCTCTTTAATTTTCTTTTCCAGATCTAGCTTCTCTTTTATCCATTCATCGGACTTGGAATTGTAGGTGTGTCTTAATGTTGACAACTCGCCTTGAAGGGTTGTATAGTCTTCATCCTTGCCATTTATAGATTTAGACTTTAGAATAACATAGTCTTCCTCAAGTTGTTCATGTTTTGCTGACAGATTTGTATTCTCTTTCTTCAAAGTTTCAATTTCTCGTTTCAACTTATTAGTCTCCCAACTTGGAGCACTTGCAGAATTATTTGAAAGCTGATTCTCTAGTTCTTTCAATTTAGACTCTGCGTTATCAAGCTTTTCTTGCAGATCTGATTTATTTTCATATTCCGCAGTTTCTATTTGCTGTTCTAGCTTCTCAATTTTATCTTTGCGCTGCTGGTTGATCCTTTTGGATTTTGAAAGTTTTTCCTCCATATCAGTAATTTTTTCTTCAGCATCCTTCAACTTTTTGGTCTTGTCTTCCATGTCGCTGACCTTCCTATCTATTTCTCTTCTTAGGTTAGATAGTTCTGTATCAGAGGATCTGGCTTTTTCATCCAACTGTCTTTTAAGTTCTCTTGTTGATTTCTTTTCATCACTCAAATCTTGTTTCAATATATCAATTTGATCTTTGAAAGCTTTCATTCCTTCCTGGGTCTGGTTTAGGTTCTCTCTGTTTTTCAGTCTGGCACTCTCAGATTCATCCTTATATCTATCTTTCTCACGTGTTAAAGACCTTATATCAGTTTCTACACGACTCAGTTGAGTCTCCAATCTAGACCTTTCCTCTTCGGCTTTACGCTTTTCTCTTTCAGCTGCAATCAATTCTCTTTGGGCTTTATCAGCTTTTTCAGTTGCACTGCTGAGATCTCTCTCCATTTTCTCATACTTCCGTTTGTCAGCATTTATTGCATCCTTCAGTTTGTTGACTTCTGCTTCTGTAGCTGTTTTCTCTCTCTTTAGCTTATCAAGTTCTAAATTTGTTTTCATGGAACTTTTTCCAGAATCCTCTAGCTCTAGGATTTTTTTGTTAGAATCTTTCAGTTTAGTTTCCAAACCTTTAACTTTCTCTTCTAAAGAAAATTTATCCATCTGGAGTTTTTCTTGTGTGCTTGCTGGCTTCTTTCCATAACCAGAATGCATTTTCTTGTTTTCAGTTTTCAAATTATCATTTTCCTGCTCAAGCTCAGCTGTCTTTTTTCTTAAAACCTCCGCTTCCTTCTCAATCACATTCAGTTTCTTTAAAAGATCTTCATCCTGAGAACTGGAACGCAAAAGAGTTTTTCCACTTCCTTTACTAGACTTTACCTGTGCATCAAGCCTCTCTATTTCACGATCCTTTTCAATAAGTTTGACTCTGAAAGTATTTATTTCTGTTTGAAGCTCATCAATTTTCTTCTCTGCTTGATTATTATCCTGTTTAGAGGTGTGTCCATAAGAATGTGTGCTAGCTGGCTTCTTCTTTTTCTCTTCAGCCAGCTTTGTGGTGATTTCCTTGACTTCTTTTGTTATCTTGATGTTTTCAGTCAGCAAATTTTCAACCTTTTTGCGTAACAATGTAGTTTCCCCCTCAGACACTTCAAGTTGAACTTTTAACTCAGCAGGGCTTAGCTCTTCCCCATCTTCACTGATACCTTCATCTTTTTCAATATATGAATTTCTTCCATAAGGACTCGGGCTTCTTCTTTTGTTCTTGGAAGCCATTTTCTTAACTTGTGACGCTAATGACTCATTTTCATCCTCTAGCCTTGACATTTTTTTCCTCATTTCACCAGATTCATCTTCAGCCATATTAAGCTGCTCTTTCAAATCGTTTTCCCTTTCTATTGAGTCCTGAAGATCTTTCAAAAGCTGGTCTTCAACATTGCGCTCAACAGAACCCGTTCTACTTAAAACAGGTCCTGGTCCTCCTTTTCTAGGTCCACTAATAGATGCAGAAGATTTGCTAGCCTTATTTTCAGATTCCAGTCTGCTTATCAACATATTTTTACTCTCTAATTCTTTTTCTAATGCTCTTATTTTATTAAGGTTTTCTAGTGCAGATGAGCCTCCACTCATACTTTTTAGTTTTGATTCTAAATCTGCTTTTTCTGAAGTTGTGTCTATTAAAGATTTTTCAGCTTTCTTCAGTTTAAATTGCAAGACTCGGCAATTCTTTGCATGGTTTTCCAATTCTCTTTTAAGAGTTCTGTATTCATCAACTTCATCTTCTCTAAAATTGTCTTGAACCTCCTCTAGCTCCACTTCTAATGTTTGAACGTTACCACGCAAATCATCATTGTCATGTGTAAGATCTTCACACTTTTTCTCCAAATATTTCAACTTGGTTTGCAGTTCGGATATTGTTTTCTGGGTTTCAGATACCTGAGGTCTTCTTTCCAGAGTTGATTCCATTTCTTTTAGCTTAAGACCTAATGCTTTTCTCTCTTTGTCCAAACTAGACAGCTGTGCTTCTTGTTCACTTATTTTTTGCCTAGCCTTTAAAAGTTCTGAAGTTGCCTCTGATGCTTTGGCAGATTCCAGAGTTAATGGTTTCTTGGAGCTGGGATCAGAATTAAATTTTTCTAAAACTTCGTTTCTGCTCTTCAAAGCTTTCAGTTCATTTTTTAAAGCCTCAACTTCAGATTTTGAAATTGAATCATGATCACTGTCAGAATGAGCATAGGTTACTGCAACTGAATTGCTTTCAGAGTCACTTTCACTTGTTTTTCTAGAACGTGACCAAGATTTGGGGTTTGCCTGGGTCTCATTAAGACTGGGTAAAGTAGATTTTGCAGCAGCAGATGGCTTCTCCCAGGGCTTTCTTTTCACCACAGGAGCTTCATCTATTGGTTTAGCATCTCCAGGTTTAATAGAGGAGGATGTAGAGGCTGCAGAGGATCCCCATTTTCTTGTTGGTTTTTCTTCAGGTTTAGCCTTGACTTTTTCTAATGCTTCCTTTGCTTTGAGCTCTTCTTCTTTTCTCTTATTTTCTCTTTCTTTTTCTCTTTGCCTAGATCTTTCCTTCTCTGCATCTTCCTCTTTTTTCCGCTCTTCTTCTCTCTTCCGTTCCCTTTCCCTCTTTCTTTCTATTTCTTTCTTTTCATCATCATTTCTCCTTTTTTCCTCCTCATCTTTGTCTTCTTGTTCCTTTTTCCTTTTGAGATACTTTTCATAAGGAGTGAGTTCTGGTTCCTTTTCTGCAGGTTTAGACCAACTTGATGCTGATGTTGGAGCAGAATAATCTTTACTCTTTCTATAAGATGATGTTTCATCTTCTGTCAGATTTGTATATGAGGATGAGGGCCTAAGATTGGATGCAGAGCCCCAACTTGTCAGACGTGCATCTTGATCATACGATTTATTAACATATGAGGAATGTAATGTTGTCCCTGGTATAAAACCAAAGTTTCTAGATTTGGCCTCCTCCTCCTCCTTCTCCTTCTTCCTCCTGTCCAGCATATTCTTTTTCCATTCTGGGATATCCTCTTCTGTCTTGTTTTGTGAGAGGGTAGAGGCAGCTGTAGTGTATGATGCAAATCTTGAGGATGCTGATGAACCAGACTCTATTGTAACATCTACTGACTTGCTCTTCTGGAATGCACTCTTCTTTGCTGTCCAGGGATCCTCCTCTTCACTTTTACCCAAGTTGCCAAACTTCTTCTTATCCCCGCTGTCACTATGCTCTTTGTAATCTCTAAAGATACATTCAGGATCTGTGTTGGAAAGGAATTTAAACAAATAATGCAAACAATGTACAAATTTAGGTCAAAATTAAAAGAAATAAGTTTGAATGTCATTCCTAAAGCATCTTTTACATCTAGTCGGCCATCTCACTTGAGGATGAAATCCAAGTGGGCACAGTGGATCAGACGACTTGCCATAAGTGGCTCCTGTTGAGGAGGTATTAATAGGCATGACTGATGTGGTTGTCTAAAGAAAGCTAAATACTAGTTGGAGAAGTAGAACAGCTGTACAAGCAAGAGCAACGCCAATAAACTTTAATCGATCATCAGAACTAAGATGGTTACAGGAGCCAGACTCAATCTGAAAAATAAGAAATCAGACAAAGAAGTGGTTGGTAGAATAATCCAATTACTGACAACAAACTAATATTTTGAAATTCTATTTTTGCAACTGGATGGCAGACCTTTGATTTTTAAGCTTTGGCCATTTGAGCGCACACAATTTTAAAGGTCTAGGTTAGTTGTTCATAAAAAATAAAGATTTTCCTTCAAATTGTCCTACCTCAGTTTTAAACATTGGGCTCACAGGGAAGTACTCATCATTTCCAGTGAATTCTAACTTTAAGGATAAACTGTCTGGTGGTGGTCTGGCAGTATTGATAAGAGAGCGTTAGTGTTACATTTAATAGATGGAGTATAGAAAAGAGAAGTTGAAGCTGAGTTGGGGTTGGGTTCAATGAGAACAGAATGAATCTTGCAACAAGCTTTCTCAACACACTAGGCAAACCTAAAAATATAAACTTGAACAAATGTATACTCGGAGAAAGCATTGTCAGATTCAATGTAAAGCCTGCGCTAAATATCTCTATATATTGAATAAAAGGATAAGTGTTTGTAGATGCTCAAAATGTATAATGTCTGTAAACACAATTTTCTCTAATAGAATGTTCTCTGTTTATTCTTTCTACTCTTTTATACTTTTCTTTTTAGTTATTTATTTTATGCAAATACTATAAAACTGTAAGGCCTATTTTTTCTGTTCTTACACCCTGTCCTAGATTATTGGTTAAAGATTCACAATTTAGATTTTAAATTTGCATGTCTTAAGTGTTGCTTAAGTTTGTTTATTATTGCAAACTAGATTTTGATGAAGGAGAAGAGCGTTTTGAGGAAGTTAAATTTTGTGCTTAGGAAAGCAGGTAAATAAGCTGACCTCTAATGCAAACCCCCCATCCCCTGTTCCCCATATTCATGGTATTAAACAATACAACATTTTTAGTTTTTTCGATGAAATTTGATTTTGGAAAAAGAAATTTCACTGTCTTAGAAAATTTATTTATAAAGTAACTTTAAACACTTCAAAAAATATTATTAACATTTTTTTAATCACTACAACTTTCAAATTTGGAGTCAGTCTAGTTTATTGCAACCTAATTTTTTGCTAACAATTATTTTGCAGATTAGTTCTTGAGTTTTGAATTAATTTTCCCCCTTAAACAATCTGGAAATGAAATGTGCACATTGTCCATAGAAAATAATTTTCCACTGTGTCCCAAGATAATTAAGGACAGGATATCCCGAAAAAACGTAATACACTAGCTAAAAATCTATTTTGGACCAATATTGACGATTTTGGAAATGGAAGCTATTTGCTAAATATTTCTTATCGAATGGTGTGAACTAGAGTCTTTAAATTTCATTGAAGTTTGAAGCTTTTGAATAAAATAAACATTTAATTAATATTAAACACAGTAATTCAAATATTAATTCTGACATGTATTAAAAATACAGTATAACTTTTATAGCTTTATGTTATGAATGTTTACACTGGAAAATTTAAAATTTCTTGATATGGCCGCTATTAATGGCTAGGAACTTAAATGCTCCGCCTCTAACATTTTAAATATTATTAGCTACAAGCCTACAGTACAGAATGATTAAAGGCTAACGTTTATACATCGTTTGATCCGACATTTTTAGAAAATATCAAAAATCGTCAATATTGGTCCAAAATTGAGGCTACCACTACGGGGTTTTTAGGACACCCAGTATAAAGGATTTATGCGATGTTTTAAGCCGAAATAGTTTTACAAATACAACAGTGGCAGCTTGCTCAACTCTTGTAAAACAGTCCGCAAATGACACACATTAAGAGGATGTAGTAAAATAAACATCTTATAAATACCTAAGAAGTTTTATTTTTTTTCAACTATGAAGCAGATTACACGCTTCAAATTCTAATTTTCCAATCCTTTCACTTGATTATTTTAACCGTAGACCTTTGATTTGAAAAATCAAAGATTACTCCATCAGGATGCGAACATATAGGGATTAAAATTATTACATTTTGTAATCACATTTTAGGAGAAAAAAAATTAACCTAATCGCTGAAAAGAAAATTACAGATCAAGAGTTCAGATTTTACTTTTGAACTAAGAATAAATTTTATTTTTATTTAAAAATGAGATTATTTTTAGAACTAAAAATGTCCAAAAATATGATAAAACCCTGAACATACAAACAAAGGAGTGGATAAAAAACGCCCAAAAACAAAATGTCCAAAAACAAAACACCCAAAATTACACATCACCCAAAAACAAAACGCCCAATGTTACAAATCGTCCAAGATAACAAAAGGCCCAAATTTACAAAATGTTCAAAGTTACAAAATGTCCAAAATTACAAAATGCCCAAAATTACAAAATGTCCAAGTTTATTAATTATCCAAAGTTACAACTTTTTGGTTCTTTTGTACTATTTTTATGTTCATTTGACCTGGTCTATAACATTATTGACAAGGTCTTAAACATTGATGCACCTTTATATAGCTGTCTGTATCTATGTTGGGGTTAATCCTTACTTCAAACAAACTAACTACTAAGTTACAAAATATCCAGAGATAAAAAGTCTAAATGTCCAAAATTGACAATGTCTTACATTGTCTAAAAATGTCTTGCATTGATTAGTAAATGTGGTATATAACATTTTGTATCTTAGTAATTTGCATACTAAGTATCTTGTATCTTAGTATCTTAGTAAGTAGGGATTTTTTTTTTTTTTTTTTTTAAAAATACTAGTTTTTAAGTTGTAATTAAACATTTTATTATTTTGACATTTTTAGAAAATTTTGAACATTTTGTAATTTTGGACATTTGGATATTTTGTAAGTTTGGACGTTTTGTAACTTTGGACATTTTGCTATTTGGGCTTTTGTTGCTTTGGACATTTTGTAACTTTGGACATTTTGAAATCTTGGGTGTTTTGTTTTTGGGTTTTATGTTTTGGGCGTTTTGTATCCACTCTCAAAAAAATGCTTATGCAGTGCAGAACAGAACATTGAGTTATTAAATTACAAAATTAAAAGAAATATTTATTTGACAAATTCACCAAAATTCCCTGAATTGCAGCCAGAGAGAATATTTTATATTTAAATAGTTTTTATATAATCTGTATTTTTAAGTGATGAGTCGTTATTCTGAATAATTTTTTCACACATAAAGAAGCCTTTTCAGTAAGCATTTTTTTAACTTAAAAAAACAAGAATTTTTTTTTCAATTGTTTAAGACATTTTGAACAGTCAATTCAAAAAAAAGGGGGGGGGCAAAGAGAAAAATTTGGTGAACACCACTCCCAAGGGGCGGATACAAGGGGGGGGGGCATTCGCCCCCCCATGCCCCCCTGACAGATTCAGGGAGGGGCGTAGCCCCCCCTCTGAGATTTTGAGGCAAAAAAAGTTCCCAATTTGATAAATGTTATTGTTAACGATAAATTTAGCAGAAAGGAATTGAGTCTTTGCCACAAATTCAGTTTTTGTAAAACCTATATCTTTGCAACCTTATGATGTAAACCTTTGATATTTCAAACTTACATTATTTGATCTAATAGCATTCATAGTTTGAAATATTAAAGGTCTACGACATTGGGTTGCAACGATATTAAAATTAGAAAATCAGAGTTTGTGGCAAAAACTCAATTCTTTTGTAAGAAACTAGACTTAAGTTATATTGTTCATATCTAGTAATGTTCCTTAATCAATACTCATTTATCAAAATTGTAATATTGTTCCTTATTTTCATGCATTTAAGTATAGCTAGTAATTTCTTTTTGTTCTTAAATTGCTAATGTTCCTATTATTGTTCCTGTTCCTGTGTCCGACCCACCTTAAATCCCTGTCCTAATCCTATATTTTTGTTACTAATTCCCGAACAATCTGTTTATTGTTCCTAAATCCATGTCCTAATCCTTTATTTTTGTTCCTAATTCCTGAACAATCTTTTTATTGTTCCTAAATTCCTGTCCTAATCCTTTAATTTTGTTCCTAATTCCTGAACAATCTTTTTATTGTTCCTAAATCCCTGTCAGAATCCTTTAATTTTGTTCCTAATTCCTTAAACAATCTTTTAATTGTTCCTAAATTCCTGTCCTAATCCTTTATTTTTGTTCCTAATTCCTGAACAATCTTTTAATTGTTCCTAAATTCCTGTTCTAATCCTTTAATTTTGTTCCTAAAATTTTAAAATCTAGTTTTTTAGTCTTTTGTCATTAATTTTGACTCTTTTAGAGTCTTTTAAGTAAAAAAAAAATTTTTGTTCCTAATTATTCAATTTTTTGTTCCTAAAAAATCTTGCTCCCCCTCACTTAAATCCTGTATCCGCCCCTGCCACTCCCGTGTTTTTGCCACATTGTTCCGATTTAGAAATTTTAGGGAGAAGTTACTGAAAGAATTTCAAGCATTGTACAGACACTCTTGTGAAAGTACTTCTAGAAAAATAGATCTAAAACAGTTCATTACTAATTAGTGAGCTTTGTGTGGGTATATAATTGTAGATACGTCTCTAAAGGGTCATTGAACTCGAAAATCTGATAAAAAAAATCTGGTGAAAATCAGAATGTTTTGAACAATTTTTGCACCTGAATTCGAACCAATTAAGGATAAAATTTAAGATTAGAAAAGATGAATAATATAATTTCTATTCAATATTTTTTATCTAAATTATAAAATCATGAAAATTCTTTTTATTCTATAGTTAAATGTTCTTCATATTTTCTAAAATACTTCATAACACTTCAAAAAAACTAAAATTTAAAGAATGTTTTTTAATAACTTTAAATGGAAACTATAAGCATGGTAAAGTTTGAAGTTTGAGATGAAAGGAAAAAAATTAGGCAAAAAAAAAAAAATTTAGTGAATTTTGGTGATTTTCCTGGATAAGTTTATACCCAGTTGAAATTACAAGGAGACCTCTTTTTTTTGAGACCAAAATGTGAAGAAAAAAAGTTTCTGAAAAGTTTTTAAAGAGCAATCCCTGTTTAACCCACTTCCCCCTAGGGTTGGTAATCGTTTTTGAAAACGATCGTTTAACGATCGTTTTTTGCTTCGTTAAACGATCATTTTTTGCTTCGTTAAACGATCATTTTTAAAAACGATCGTTTCGTTTTCTCAAAAAAACGATCGTTTTTAAAACAACCCACTCGTTTTGAACTGTTAGAAAACGAAGAACAATCGTTTTTGAAAACGATCATTTTCAGAAAAACGATAAAACCATCTATTTATATTATACAGTCAGTTTTTATATTGTAATGGGATGAATAGTGCCCCCTGTATCCCTAAGTGTACCTGGAGCAAAGTGACCTGAGTCTGACCGGATAGCTAGCTCACACACACATTCAAGCTTAGAGATAATATGGGAAACAGGAGGAGGGAAGATGGATGGAAGAGGGGGGGAGGATATGCCAACATAAATAAATCTTCAATTTTTTGAACGAGCTTTTAATAGTTGTATAGTACTGCCATCTACTTGGCTTAATCTTGTGGACTTTTTTTAACTCTCCTAGGTTTTGAATAAAATCATGAATAAAATCATGAATAAAACATTAAATAAAAATCATGAATAAAAATCATGAATAAAATCATGAATAAAATCATGAATTAAATCATGAATAAAATCATTGAATAAAAATCAAGAATATAATCATTGAATAAAATCATGAATAAAACATTGCATAAAAATTATGAATAAAATAATGAATAAAACATTGAATAAAAATAAATTGACTGGTCCTACATCAGTCTATCAGTAATTCTGATCTTAACCCCTAATTTAACTCAATTCAAATTACATTACATAATTGATTTCTAACTCACTTCGATCTTTCGAACTCAAACCCACCTCAACCAGGGAGTAAGGAATAGAAGGGAGATATAACTGACGCGGTTCGCCGCTTTGCAGACGAGTACTCCATTTGTATATGAAGTATTTGTCTGATGTACAATTACCGCGTATACAATAACCTATTCTGAATATTTCTTATACAAATGGAGTACCGTCTGCAAAGCATGCATAATCATATGGTAAGGCGAACCGCGTCAGTTGTATCTCCCTTCTATTCCTTACTCCCTGACCTCAACCCCAGGAACTATAAGTGCAAGGAAAGTTAATTGCGGTCGCGTATACTCTGCGTACATATTGAAACCAGTTCACTCTGGGCGGAATTTGTAAACAAGAATAGATGCATCAGTGTTCGTTTAGTATACGAGGAGGTTAAAGGCATTTAATTTTGATAATTTTGAAAATTCACATTATAGTTTCCTATAACCAGAATATTTCATATATTATTTTTGTGAAAATGGATTCTATGTCAAGCTGTGACATCCGTATTGTGTTTACTTTTCCGCCCAAAGACAGTTCACTGCAGTACAAAAAATGTATACACCTCTAAAATAACTTTCCTTGCATTAGTACCTTGCCTCAACCTATTATTTGTATTCTTAAATTTTTTTAATTCTTCTAGATCCAATAGTCAAAGGAATATTAAAGGTTTACACTATCAGGCTAAAAACATATTGGAGATTAAACAGTTCGAGTGTGAGACAAGCAAATAGTTTATTTGTTTGTTTTATCCTAAAACTATATTAAACTATAAACAGAATAAAAAGATGTTTTATTTCATAGTTCGACCACTTATTATATTTATAGGAGAGGTTAAGTGTATGAAAATAAAAATGTATGAGTTTATTTTATAAAAAAAAACAGATACATAAGTTAAAACAGCCCAAAATTTTTTTTTACAAAAACGTCCAAGATTTAAATTCTGAGATTAATAAATGGACTGAGCTGAAAACTTTAGAATGTGATATCCTTAATCTTGCTCTCTTAATTAATCTGAAGATTAAAAATGAGAGGAGAACAAGCCATATTTAATCTGGATATTAAGAAAAAGAGTGGATTAAGCCTTAATCCCGATATCCACCATTCTAAAGTTTTCAGCTCTGGAAGGCTAATTTTAAGTATCCGTCCATTCAAAGATTGCAATGTCCGATTTACAACAGTACCCTTAAAAGCTTCGTCTGATCAAATGGGAATTAGATATCCATGTTTCTGTTTATTCAAATTGATTATTTTCGAATCAGAAAATCAACGTTATCTTCCACATTTTAATTCTGATTAAAGGGACAGACCGGCTATGTAAGGTAGTTAAACTGAGTATGCAGTGTTAAGGACAAATTCTTTAGGATTCATTCGAGACATATGAAACTTTGTAAAGATCTGTAAATTCTTAGTTTGAGCGCAAAGTTGACGTTCAAAATCGTACTTTTGGGTGAATACGTATTCAGAATTGTTTTTTTTTAATTATTAAATAACGACAACAAAAAATGTAAACAAAATTCTACAGTAAACTTATTAGTCGTTTATGAACAGGTTGAGAAAATAAAAATTAACTCTTATCATCGAAAATAATTAATCTTGTTCAATTAATTATTTCTAAAATCTTTCTTTAATCACAAAGATTTTCTGCCGATTTTCTGGAATTTTTTTAAAAGACGACATTTGTAGAATTTGAACAAATCTGCGAACAAATTAATAGAAAATAGGAAATTCAATAAAATAATGAAAAAGGAAATGATTAATTCTAACTTCGATGTATTGACAAAGGAGTTGAGTCTTTGTCACAAATTATGGTTTTCTAATCTCTATATCTTTGTAACCCAATGCCGTAGACCTTAGATATTTCAAACTATGAATTCTGTTAGATCAAATAATCTAAGGGTTTGAAATATCAAAGGTGTACACCATCAGGTGGAAAAAAAATATAGGTATTAGAAAATCAGAGTTTGTTACAAAGACTCAATTCCTTTCTTTTGAGTAATATGTTCCTAAACATCTAATTATTTTACAATAGAATTTTTATATTTTTCGTCGTTTTTGTTTAATAATCTAAAAAAACGATTTTGAAAACGTACCCATCCAAATTCATGATTTTGAACTTCGACTTAGCGCTCAAACTCTATATTTACAGATCTTTAAATAGTTTTATATGTCTCAAATGAATCCTAAAGAATTTGTCCACAACACTGCATACTCAGTTTAACTGTCTTACATAGCCGGTCTGTCCCTTTAAGGTTTAAGGGAACTATAGTTTTAACATCTTTAAATTTTGCTAAATCAGCTTTATACCTCTGAATAGAACTCAAGTTAAGGAAATTGAATATTATTATTAATATCTATAAGAGTATTTAGGTGGGAATTGTATCTTGGTAAAGAATATATAACTAGTCTCTATTAGAGCTAAATATATGGATATTTCATGTTAGAATTGTTAATAAAATCGCTTATAACAATATGATAAATTAATCTTTTTACTATCTCTGATCACTCCGAAATCCTCCGAATTTTAAGATCTAGCAAGATTTTAACTCCAATAAGAAATTAGAAGTAAAAACAGATTACTCGAAACAAACTCTTATTTTAGATTTTTTTGTTGCCAAATTCTCATAATGCCGAATGCCGATCACTTGATCTCGATATCCACTGCAGGTCTTTTTAATTCAAAGATCAATGCTAGTGTTTATTTCATGTTATTCCTCAAATATTTATCAGTTATATATCAAAGCTCTCTTTAACCCCTGATTTAAGCTCCATTGGTACAATTACCATGCAGGATATTGAATTAAGATTAAAGTAATCTGCAGATTAACAAAAGATCAAGATCAAGCATTGATATCGATATGCACAATACAAGAGTTCCCAGCTCAGGTTGCAAATATTTAGGGATTAGAAAATAAGAATTTGAGGAGATAATCAATTTCTATTTACCTGGATTGGGATAGGATTGATGTTTAGGCAGCAGGTTCAGGTTCAGATTCAGATTTTGGTTCAGGTTTCAAATTTGATTCTTGATGAGGTTGAGGTTAGCTTCAGTGTTGAAAAATGTATGGACCCTCTTCTTCCCAATCCTACAAGTACAATATATACATTAGATTAAAAAGAGCTGAAAACTTAAAAAATGTGCACATTGTAGAGGATGAAATTCTCGAAAGAGGATTATAAAATCTGCGAAATCAGTAGCGTCGGATTCTTGAACCAGAGAAGACCTACTCGTCTCTCCTCGTTATCCATTTAGGGCTGGGTACGTTCCAACCTTTTTCAAGCCATTTTGTTAATGGTTAGGTTTAACCGTTTTTATAATTAAATCTCAGGTAGCCGTTAGTTTTAGAGGGTAAGAACGAAACTTCGTTTTGTTACGGGTATATTCCGTTATTTCAAAAGATTATGAAATCGTCAACAGTTGTGAAGACAGAAGACGACATTTAAAACACGTAAATTTTATTTCTATTTTAAAGTTTAATGTAATTTTAAATAGGAAAGCAATTCGCCGTTTAAAATAAATCCGTTTCGTTTTTAACTTTTAATTTTTTCAAAGACGGCTAATCCGTTTTGTTAACGATTTAAAAATTAATGGTTTTTGCTGTTTGTTAACAGACTCTTCCGTTTATTTTTGAAAACGTCCGTTTCGTCAATGGAACTTTGCCCAGCTCTATATTCATTATTTGTTTATTTCTAGAAACAATAAATGTACTTCTAAAATATCGAAATAACTGCTTAATTAGTGTAATCTTTTTTTTATAAATTTTAAGATTAATCTTATTTTATATTAATATTCAGAAAAATATCTAAAATGCAAACAATCAGAGTTCCGAACACCCAATCAGAAGTTGAAATTTTATCAATTTTGCGTCCAATCAATTGGAGCACTCTCATTGGTCGAAATCCAGCATGAATGTCCAAAAAAGAGGATTAAGAAGAAAATCAAAAGTGTCCCAGTGGATAACCAGATCGTTTTCAGCTTAAGTAAGTGTAGCGAAGGTAATGTGTGTTCCTCAATCAAGAAAGAAATCCACCAACAAGATTTTGTCAAATCCGCGAATCAGTAGTTCCAGAGACGAAATCCTTGCATATCTATATTCTCATTACGTATGTGAATACTCATACTTCTGGTAATAAATAAACTTTTGTTTTGTTTTAGTAGAGTATAGTAAACTTTAAATCTGAACCATATCTTCACGATATCTTATTGGCCTAGAGTAGTTTTTTGATTGGTCTTACATGTGTTATGTACAGCTCCAAAAGAAATACCCTTAAAATTAACTTGATCCGTCGGGGTCAGGTTAAGTGCTTTCTGATTTGATTTGTACAATACAAAAGTTCTTAACACAGGTTTCAAAAATATAATTTAGACACACTTCCAACAAAAAGTTTCTATTTCCAAAGAAATTGAGTCTTGGCCACAAACTCCAATGTGCTTATCACAATATCATTCCAACCTGATGGTGTAAACCTTTCATATTTCAATCTTTGATTATTTGATCTAACATAATTCATAGTTTGAAATATCTATGATTTACGATATTTGGTTGCTAAGATAAGAAAATCAGAGTTAAATACTTTTTTAAGGCACATATGATCGCACAGATCTAGCTTTTTGCTCAAAAAACTGGTATATTTACTAAAATCGTAAATCTAAACATTTCAAAACAACAATTAATCTGTTTTTGCCACGTTGTTTGATTTGAATCACACAATTCTCATTGCAAAAAATGTTCTCCAAACACAATGAACAGAACAAAGTTTTGTGGCATTTTAATTATTTATATTTTAGACTTATCTTTATATATTTCTATATAATAAAACAAGACATTCGTTTCTATATATATGTTGCCTTTAGCCGGCCAAACGGCTGCACCGATTGGGCTGAACTTTTTTGTAAACACTCATGGGCGGCTTTGGGGTGTCATAGGCTTAAAACATAAACATGGATATCTAATTCATCTAAGGTTACCTACAACGGATAAGTCTTCAGTGACGACAGTACAAAATTAATACTGTCTGTTTTCTCACATTTTTGATTCCCTAGAAGTTTAGAACTGCAAATGTTCAAGGCAAAGAACTTGATTTAATCTCGGAACTGTCAAAATTAAAGAGCTTCAGGTCGTCTTTACAGTCTCATTCTGTGTGGTTAACCCTGTACTTGATCAGACAAATCTTTTAAGGATACCGGACATTGCTATCTTTGCATAGAGGGTCACTTAAAATTTGGCTTACAGTCTCTTTAATCGGTAAACGGGATAGGTATCCGACCAAGCCCAGGAATAATAATGTAGGACACAAAAGTTTGTAGCTCAGGGCCTGAAGTTACATATTTTCTTATTGTGCGTATTAAAGTTGACCTGCATGGAGTTGCTACTGTGTTCTGCATATACACACAATCCTAATAAATGGGGGATATATATTCAGATTTGAAATTTGAAATTTTTACTCCAGTTAACAATAAACACAATACGAAGAAATACAATGTTAGATGAAGAATTTTAAACTTGAATGTATTTAAGTCAATAAGATTCAAGGTTAAATGAGAAAATTCTCTGACTCATGTATTTTTCTTTTTACTTAAAAATAGATTTGGTTTAGATTTAGATAAATAATTGAAAAAAGAAAAACTGGTCAGAATCAGAATTACTCAAAATTCGCAGCAGTTAGTGTTTTCTTTTGTTTTGCCGAAATTTTAATTCTTCTTATCAATAAAAAATTACCATTTCATTTTTAGCTTATAAACTCAATTAAAGTATCGCTAAAAATTAAAAACTGTTGTTCTTAAACCTCAATTTTAATTCATAAATTAAAAGTATCTTATATTAGTTTTATATACCAGCTTGGGAACCCAGCGTTGCCCAAAGGTACTCGTAGTTAATTCCGTCGTTTACCCGCACTTGGTCGATTTTAATCAGGAACCAAAATTCTCGCTATAAAAGTCAATCCAATCAATGCAGACTCTTAAAACCAAGCTAAGAACAATCCCGTGGCTCTCCCGAGTTCCCCAATCAAAATTTGAGGCAAATCCGTCCAGGGGTTCCTGAGTTATGATCGGACAAAAAAACAGTCAAACAGAGATTACAACTTTATATATATACTAGAAATTCAAGGCGCTTCGCGCCCTTCTTTCTAGCCTTAGAGGGCGCTTCGCGCCCATCTTCTAAATTAGTGGTGAACATGTTCTCTTTGTGTACATCGTAAAACAAAACAAAAATAATTCGCGGATTTTTACAAAAAATTTCGCGGATTTTCAAAATTTTTAAAAATTTAATGCCGATCGAATTTTGAAAGAGACAAATATTTGAAATTTTATTTTTTCATAAACCTTCCCTGGGGTCCCTAGATGTCCCACAAAAAATTTGGGCCCGATCGGTTCAGCCGTTTTGACTTTTATTGGATACAAACAAACAAACAAACAAACAGACAAACAGACAGACAGACAAGCCAAATTTATATATAGATATATATATTCATCTTTCCAAACAGTTGGGATCAACGACTTAATTCATCAAAAATAACGTTTTTTAAAAAAATGCCACAAAAGTGTTTCAAGGTTTTAGAAGAATATTTTACATTTTAAACGTGTTAAAAAAAATCAAAATCCGGAACTCTCAATTATTATTCTTATTTTTTCCTATTTTTTATCACGATTAAAGAAATGTAAATAAAAAACATGAATTCAATTGAAATTTATGACAATCGTGAGTTAAAATATTGTCCTTGTTGATAAAAAAAACAAGAACAGTTTTTGCAAATTAGCAATTAGCCAATTTCTCATCATTAATAGAGATCATAAAATTATTTTCAATTGTAATTATGGCAAGTGTATATAGTCGTTATGGCAAGTATAATTATGGCTAGTGTAAACTATGGCAAATGTAATTTATGGCAAGTTTAATTATGGCAAGTGTAACTTATGTCAAGTGTAATTTATGACAAGTTTAATTATGGTAAGTGTAATTTAGGGCAAATGTAATTTAGTGCATGTTTAATTTATGGTAAGTGTAAGTTATGGCAAGTCTAATTTATGACAAGTGTAACTTATAAATTACTGAAAAATATATTTTGTTAAAAACATTTAAATTAACACATTTAAATGAATTTAGAGGCTTCAAATATTTTGATTACAATAATACAAAAACAGGAGTAAATACCAATTGGGCTGATTAATAGAAAATTCAAAGATTTTGAACTTAAAAAAAAAACAATATTTAGAAATTCTTGGATTCATTCTTCTAAATAACTTCCGATACTTAAAGTGATTGCAAAAACACAATAAAAAATGATTAAAGATACTTTTCATTTATAACACACACACTTTTATCTTATCATCTTATTTTCTCTTAGTTTCCAGGTTTGTGTAACCAAGTATATTAATATTCATTAACTTTTATACTTTTGCTAAAAGTTTCTGTAGTTCCTAGTTCCTCACAAACTTTATGTTATTTTCTAGCTTGGAAACCCAGCTTTACATTTCAATCCACTTAGCTCAAAATGTTTAAACCAATCTAAGAACGTTTCCGTTTTTCTACGGAGATTCCCAATCAAAATTTGAGGCAAATTGGTCAATGGATTCCTGAGTTAAATCGGATATCAAAAAACACCAAGAGAGACAGCATACGCACAAACCGGAATTAGCGATGTTTTCAAATGTTTTTACTTTTTTGTTTGTTTTGGATTTAAGGTTTATACAAACATTGGAATATGACGAAAAAATATTTCTGAAACATTGATAAAAAATCCACGAAATAACATTTTTTAAAGAAATAATTACTTGTTGAAAAATGTTTTAATATTTACATTTCACGAATTTTGTACAGGGACTCCGTAGTCCGTACACTTTTGTACAGGGACTCCCTAGTCCGTACACTTTTTGTTGAATTATTGAATTATTGGAAACTAACTTTTTAGTAACTAACAATTTGGTAACTTGACAATTTGGTAACTTGACAATAAGGTAACTTGACAATTTGGTAACTTGACAATAAGGTAAATTGACTATAAGGTAACTTGACAATAAGGTAACTTGACAATAACGTAACTTGACAATAAGGTAACTTGACAATAAGGTAACTTGACAATAAGGTAACTTGACAATTTGGTAACTTGCCAATTTGGTAACCGACAATCTGGTAACTAACAATGTGGTAACTTGACAATTTGGTAACCGACAATTTGATAACCAGCAATTTGGTAACTAACAACTTGGTAACTTGACAATTTGGTAATAAACAATTTGGTAACCTGACAATTTGGTTTACAATAAAATTACAAAATGAAATAAGCAGAAATATTTAAAGTCATATATCATTTCATATTTCATTTACTTCTTGAACATATGATTACATTTAAACTACATACTTATGAGGAAACTTAGATTAGCGCATTAACTGCATCCAGGTACTCCTTTACAGTTGATTCATCCCATTTAGAGCAAATAATCACTATAGTTTCAGTAGAAGTAAATATTTTCATTTACTGTTAGCGCCAATTGAAGGATTCATAACTCTCTTTGGATAATGAGATAGATAGAAAGATAGATGTTACCGCCATGCAATTTCTATTGGTTCAGAATACACAACAAACACATGACTGAACCCTAATTGGATCAGGCGCTAATGGACTCGGCATACAGGAGTGTAATGTAACCATGAGTTGGTTCAAGGTAAACAAGATGTAAAACAGAAATAAATAAAATTATGCATTTATATAGATGGATGTATTCATATAAAGTTTAGGACTTCCTCTAGGGACTGCTTGTAAATATTTATATACATATCTATACACTTAAATATTGGATATATCCCTCTCCAGAATATCATAAATACAAATATGTACATAATACAAATACATACATTAGACTTTTTCTCTTTTTTCTTTTTTCTTTCTCTTTCCATTTTTTATGAGCAAATATGATACATACCTAAATGTTTCTTTTTAATCTTTGTGACAGAAACAATCTCAAGAACTGGCGTGGGTCAACCCAGACCAAAATATATTTTCAATAAATGTGGAACTAACATCTACTTTTTTTTACTCTACAGAGGTTTGGTTCATCACCATCACCGAATTTTAAATATAACCAAACGTTCACGGCCAATCAAAGCCCATGAGACGCTTTACATGGCCACGCATGTGGCTCACTTAGCGTGCATAATCCAAGTATATCCAAGTATATTACAAAGTTAATAATTTTATTTATTTATAATTATTCCTCTCTTAAAATGCAAAATAAAAGAGAAAAACAGCGGGAAAATCTAAACTTTTGATATTAGATGTTAATTTTTTTCCTTGTTTGCCAATTTGTAAGATATAAGTTTGCTATAGGAGGAGAATGTAATATTATTCCTAAAGTTTGAAGGATTTCACAAAACTTAAAGAATAAAAAAACAGTCTTTTCCGCTAAACTTTAGGCATGAACAGGTTTAAATATAGAGATCTTTGAACAAATATTTATATTCCAAAATGTATTCACACAACTTAAAGAGGAAAGGGGTTGGGGGTTTGGAACGATCACCTGTAAAATAAATGACTTATGTTATTTTTTCCCTCCCAATTCCCCCCCCCCCCCCCCACCATGCAGTGCAGTTTCGAAGTTTAATATAAATTTTGCTGTCATGAAAAACTACTCAAGGCTGCATTTATTCATGGAATATGTATGATTTATGTTATATTACTATTACTGGATAGAGTGATCAAAAGGTTTTACTGCATAGGAATTGTTCATAAATTACTAATTGTTAAGCACCAAGCAATCCATCGAAAATAGATCCTGAAACTTTTGAACAGAGCACATTTAAAAGTGTTACGAAAGAATTGAATTTTTGTCACAAACTCTGATTTTCTAATATCTTTCAACCCTATCTCGTAGACCTTTGAAATTTCAAAGTATAAATACTGGTAGATTAGGAAGTGTAAGTTTGAAATATCAAAGGTTTATACAATCAGAAGCCGAATTTAAAGAATTTGATCTGCGGTTTAAATTTAAGCCGAGGCTTAATTATGGTTGGTTTCACTTAAAATTGTATCAAATGTTTCAAGATTTAAGCCGGCGCTCAATTTAAACCTGGTTTTGCGGATTTAAGCCGCGACTTAAATTCTTTAAATTCGGCCTCAGATTATTAAGATTTAAGAATTAGAAAATTTATGTTTGTGGCAAAACTTAATTTCTTTCAAAGAAAAAGATTAAACTCTAAGTGGTTGAGACTTGTTCTTATTTGTACAATGCATAGTTCTGTAAATTGATCTCAGAGCTGAGATTTTAAAAGTAGATTCTTTTCTTTCTGACTGACAAGATCCATATTCAATCAGCGTAAATTTCGAAAATTAATCTTTACATATCTATATTATTTTCTTATTGGGTATATATAAAAAGTATGGGCAATTTTTACTCTATAGAATTTAGGAGATTTTGAATGTTAACAAATATTATATTTTCCAAAGTTTACAGTATACAGCTTATTCAGACCAACTCTCTTAAAAGAATGAGATAAGTTAATCATCTTTTTAATAAGTATAACTATCTCCTGGCGCTTGTTTAGAAAAAAGTCCATAAACCAAGGCGTCTGAGGATATATAAATTTAATTTTTTTTAATTAAAAGTTTCAGTTAGGTTAGTGAGTTAAGATATTCCTGGCTCTCAATTCATGAATTTGTAGACACAAAATTTCTTCTGGATACATTAATGGCTTCATCTCTCAGATATAGTCTTAAAACTATCTGATTCTGATAGTAAACCAGGATTTCTCTGCACTCAAGGATTCTGCGCTAAAAAGTTTGGATATTCCGATGGATTATGAGCCGAAGAAGACTCCTGATGTGAAAACAAATGCTCTCCTGAACGGATGTGTTCAACTGGAGAAGGGTTGTGTGAATTTTCTGATGATTGTTTAACAACAACTGAGCCGACGATTTAAAAATTTTAAGAAAATACGACTTAGGTCTAAGCTGTCGTTGGGCCTTATTATACGGCTTAAGCTTTCGGATTAAGCTGCATCTTATTTTCCACAGAGCTGAGTTTAAAAACCGGTTTAATATTCTATTTGGCGGATTTTCATGGTTGGAATTGACACATTCCGGGTTTTTATGAGAACAAGACTCAACATGGAGCCTTATTTTCCACTAAAACCATACAAGTTTGGTTTTATTTTCATTGGGCCTAACTCATTAAGTCGAGCCGAAGATCTTGCAGCTGTCAATCACGTAACACAAGCTGTTGTCAGAGTCGGGTCGAAGATTGGGCCTTGTCGGGTTTAAGGAATTAAGGTTCGAGCCGAATTTTTAAAATCCGGGCTCTGGAGATATATATTCTGTTTGTGTGCACAGTGTACAGAAACATCAATGTTCACACCAGCACAATAACCTCCGATGTCTACATTCACCTATACACCTAATAGCAAGTGTTGTTTATCCAAAGGAATTCAACATGTCAAAAAGTTAGATTATGCCGTGGAATGGCTTGATTCAATTTATGAAACCATAGGAAATATGGTTAGGAATATTACTACTAATAATGGCTTTGCACCTAAATATTCTAAACTAATTCCTAGCACATGGATTGGTCTTGTATCTAATGTATTTCTCTTGAATCTATCTATCAATCTATCTATCTATCTATTTATATATGTATTTATCTATCTATCTATCTGTCTGTCTATACATCTATCTATTAATTTATCTATCTATCTACTGACCTATCTCTCTATACTGTTTTTGGTTTGATAAGAACCAATATATTTAATGTTTCCCTTGAGACAAACCTTAGTCCAGCCTTTATATTTTACTCTTAACTCTTCTATCTATCTATCTATCTATTTATCTATTTATCTATCTATCTATATATCTATCTATATATCTATCTATCTATCTATCTATCTATCTATCTATCTATTTATATATCTATCTATCTATCTATCTATCTATCTATCTATCTATTTATCTATCTATCTATATATCTATCTATATATCTATCTATCTATCTATCTATCTATCTATCTATCTATTTATGTATCTATCTATATATCTATCTATCTATCTATCCATCTATTTATCTATCTATCTATCAATCTATCTATACACAGTTCTATTCTAAATGACCGTGAATAAAAACAAACTAGCTTAGGTGCCCGCAAGGCCTTGCTAGTGAAATTTTAAGAAAAAAATAAGTTTATTTTAGCCTAGGTAAATATATATATATATATATATATATATGAGCGAAGAGCTTTTTTATGTAGATTTATTGATAACCTCATTATAGGTAACCTAATTTTAGCAAAATCACAGAATAACCCTAATCATCCCATATCCAAATTGTGGTCTGTCATATTTTTGTTCTAAAAAATACTAAAGAAATTGAGAATTTTGTTTCAATTTTTATTTATTAAATATTAACTGAAGGACCCGGGCCGTGGACAAAAAAAATTTTGAAAAAAAAATTTAAGAAAAAAATTTCGAGTTATTATTAGCCTATAACACCCCCCGGCTTCCCATCAGTATCCACAAAAAAATGTCAGCCCAATCGGTCCAGCCGTTTGGCCGGCTATAGGCAACATATATATATATATACGAATGTCTTGTTTCTAAATTATTTTTGTTTCATTTGTTTTTTTTTTCAGTTAAAATTTATTTATCGCTGACAAAGGGCCTCTCATTCAAAACAACCATCAATTGGGTCTAGAGGTCCTGGGTAAACTGTACAAACTGTGCCTGTCTGTAATTTATATAATTTAAATATTTAGTCAACAATATCTATTTATCTATCTCCGGTAATTATGAAAGCACAAAAATGAGACCACATTTTGGAAAGTCCAGGACTAGCACTAGTCTGTAATTATTGTTTACTAAAAAATATTGCTAGGTTACCTATGTTGAATGACGTACAATATGTAATGAATTCTGTATTTATCTATGTTCGTTTATCTATCTTATCATGTTTCATGTTGACCCTTAATGACCAGTACGGTCAGTTTAAATTCACCTGTATATAAATAAATTTAGTTCAATTGTATTCGTTGCTTTATACAGACGTATATAGAGCCTAGAGTTTGGCTGAGAATAGAGAGCCTTGAGTTTTGGCTAGAGATAGAGATAAGTGTGTACTCTATTAGACTTTGAGTACAGTAATCGCGTCTAGATTTATTACAAAAGTGGTGGCAGCGGTGGGATTAAATAGAATCCCGAATCTAGATGCCCGAGACCCCGAAATTATTTCGGAAGAAGAGTACAGTGAAAAACTTTTTTAGCGGGTTAGCCAGAGAAGTTTTAACAGGAGAG